>NC_139608.1:96038430-96188616 GCF_964270895.1 Podarcis filfolensis
GGTGGGGGTTGGGTTTGGGAGGAGAGGTTTCTATTTTGCTGAATGTATGTGTGGGGTTTTGTGTCAGTGTCCTTTGTGCAGGTTCTTTTTGCTATTCACTTGCGTTCCTTTGGTGGTGAGAGAAAATTGGGGTTGGCCTAGGGTGCGGTTGCTTGTTTCGGGGTTGGCTGTGGTGAACTGTGTTTTCGGAGGGGAGGTGTTTTTGAATCAGGTTAAGCCATATTGATTCACATGCTGTTGGCGGTGTGGCATTTGCCCAATTTTGGGGGATACGTTTGTATTGGAGAGAATGGATTAACAGGTTGACCAGTAAGAAAGCCAGTTTTTGTCCGTTAGTTCACTTGGTTCTTTTTTTGGGGGGAGATAGAGGAGTCAGAGTGAGTTAGAGACAGGGACAAGACTGAGAGGGAATAGAGTGACAGCGTTTGGAATATATTTTAAAACTTGATTGTGTTTGAAATAAACTTTAATTCTTCACTGTCAACTCTACTCTGGGTGGCTTCCAACAAAACATTAAAATACAGTAATCCATCAAACATTAAAAGCTTTCCTAAACAAGACTGCCTTCAGATGTCTTCTCAAAGTCTGGTTGTAGTTGTTCTCTTGGACATCTGGTGGGAGGGCGTCCACAGCTATTTGTTTCTCTTTTTGTCAATAATTTGGCCTCAATTACATCTTTAATTACTACGGGCTGTTGGTCCATCTAGCTAAGCATCATCTACACTGACTTGATGGCAGCTCTGCAGGGTTTTGGCCCAGAAGTCTTCTTCCTCAGCTCCATGAACCCTTTTCCTACTAGCTCTGGAATGAGAGGCACTGACTGCCAGAGGGGAATGGGAGCTCACAAAAGCGCCTTGTTTCATCCATTTTGAATGGATTGATTGTCTTCTATTGTAAATGGTTGCAGGATTGGGCTTGGCAAAGGTTTTTTTAAACTAGTTCATAAATGGAAAATGCTAACCCACACAGGCCCCCTGGTGGGAAGTGATGTTACTCTAAATGGCCATGGAACTACCTGTGCACCTTTCTGTCATTCATTGACTGTAATCAAGATTTAGCTACTGTCTCTAGTTTCAAGGCAGGCATTTGCATTTCTGAACGCATCTTCTTTGCAGGAATGTAGCTATTCCTTGTTAGAGATACCCAACCATTAGCCCAAATGACACAAGAATCTCTTGGTTTTGTAATTTTTATCTCTTCCTCAGTTTCCCACTCTTGTTCCCAAAGTTGTTTTGTAACGTTTTTGCACCTTTTTATCATATGATTCTCTTTAACCTATGGACAAAACTGTGCATACTTCTGTTATATTGCCGGTTCCTGCTCCAGGTGGATCATGTTTGGTGAAAACTCTCCACTTTGGGGTTTTTTGCTTTGGGTTTTTTTGCTTTTCCATGCCATGATCGGGAAGGCAGGGCTGCTGGTGCTGGGTCCCCAGGCCTCAGGAGGGGGGACTTCTCCTGGCGTCCCCAGCAGCCTCCATGCTGCCGGGGTCACCAACATGGCTGGGTCCCGACGCTGTCTGCCCTTGGCCGCCGGGCAGAGGCTGCTGGTTCTGCAGCTGGGACTTCAGCTCCCCTCCTGCGGCCGCCGCCTCCTTCTCCAAGCCCCCTAGGGTCTTCCTCTTTTCCCATCTTCAGGCTTGGCTGCGTGTCACTCCCGCTTTCTCGCTGTCCGATTAAAAATCAGCTAAGCCACCAAAATATGTTGAGTCAAGGCTGGGTCTCAACTGCCAAGTGAGGTTGGGATTCTGAGCTGATGTCATAGACTGGTTCCGATCAGTCCATTTCCTCTGGGGGAGGGACCTGTTTCCCCTTAGGGTGACCGCTAACCCAAGAGGAAAAGGAGAAAAGCGGAGAAAATCTTTTAAGTTGTGTAGCAAGAAAGAATGAGTGCCAGGAGTTTTCTTTCCCCTGCCCTCCTCCATTGCAACACCTTTCCTCCTCCTCCTCCTCCTCCTCCTCCTGAATACAGTGGTACCTCAGTTTACATACGCTTCAGGTTACAGACACTTCAGGTTACAGACTCCGCTAACCCAGAAATAGTACCTCGGGTTAAGAACTTTGCTTCAGGATGAGAACAGAAATTGCACGGCTGCAGCGGGAGGCCCCATTAGCTAAAGTGGTGCTTCAGGTTAAGAACAGACAAATAAGTTCTTTACCCAAGGTACCACTGTATTTTTATTAAAGTTTTCTTGCACGATGTCTCTTTTTTCAAGTTACATCTTCCATAGGTCAGTTTCATTTGTTGAGACATTAGGGTTACATTAGGAAGAAAAGGGGAGAAGAGGTGGAGGGGGCCGTGGGGGTGGGGGTGGGTTTGGGAGGAGAGGTTTCTATTTTGCTGAATGTATGTGTGGGGTTTTGTGTCAGTGTCCTTTGTGCAGGTTCTTTTGCTATTCACTTGCGTTCCTTTGGTGGTGAGAGAAATTGGGGTTGGCCTAGGGTGCGGTTGCTTGTTTCGGGGTTGGCTGTGGTGAACTGTGTTTTCGGAGGGGAGGTGTTTTTGAATCAGGTTAAGCCATATTGATTCACATGCTGTTGGCGGTGTGGCATTTGCCCAATTTTGGGGATACGTTTGTATTGGAGAGAATGGATTAACAGGTTGACAGTAAGAAAGCCGTTTTGTCCGTTAGTTCACTTGGTTCTTTTTTTGGGGGGGGAGATAGAGGAGTCAGAGTGAGTTAGAGACAGGGACAAGACTGAGAGGGAATAGAGTGACAGCGTTTGGAATATATTTTAAAACTTGATTGTGTTTGAAATAAACTTTAATCTTCATTGTTAACTCTACCTGACTGAGACTCAATTCTTCATCGGGAACCTGGGTTTTTTTCCACAAAATTGGTGTAAGCGGAAGGATAAAGTAGTGGTGTACAGGTCAATAGTCCGTGAAACGACCGGGGTCTCTGTACGAACGCCACAGGCAGGTTCTTGTCATTGTCGTGTGGGGCTGTGTATGTGATAAAGGGGAGCCATACCAGGGTGAAGGTATATTCTTCTATTTGTCCCCATGTCAGTTTCAGTTTATTGGTTAATTTTCTAGTAGGGCTGTTTCCCATACTATTTGGTACCATTAGTCCATGCTTACTCCTGACAGGTCTCTCCAGTGTTTGGCTATGATGTTTCTGGTTGCTGAGAGTAGGCGGGTTATGAGTTCTTTTGTGATGTGAGTGGGCATTATTGTCTTGGAATATGTTTAGTAGGGCCAGTTCTGGGGTGGTTTCTAATACTTGCTTAGCAATTCTACATATTTATTGTAATAATAATAACAACAAATTATTATTTATACCCAGCCCATCTGGGTGGCTTCCAACAAAACATTAAAATACAGTTATCCATCAAACATTAAAAGCTTCCCTAAAGAAGACTGCCTTCAGATGTCTTCTCAAAGTCTGGTTGTAGTTGTTCTCTTGGACATCTGTGGGAGGGCGTCCACAGCTATTTGTTTCTCTTTTTGTCAATAATTTGCCTCAATTACATCTTTAATTACTACAGGCTGTTGGTCCATCTAGCTAAGCATCATCTACAACTGACATGATGGCAGCTCTGCAGGGTTTGGCCCAGAGTCTTCTTCCTCAGCTCCATGAACCCTTTTCCTACTAGCTCTGGTATGAGAGGCACTGACTGCCAGAGGGGAATGGGAGCTCACAAAGCGCATTGTATCAGCCATTTTGAATGGATTGATTGTCTTCTACTGTAAATGGTTGCAGGATTGGGCTTGGCAAAGGTTTTTTTAAACTAGTTCATAAATGGAAAATGCTAACCCACACAGGCCCCCTGGTGGGAAATGATGTTACTCTAAATGGCCATGGAACTACCTGTGCACCTTTTCTGTCATTCATTGACTGTAATCGAGATTTAGCTACTGTCTCTAGTTTCAAGGCAGGCATTTGCATTTCTGAACGCATCTTCTTTGCAGGAATGTAGCTATTCCTTGTTTGTAAAGATACCCAACCATTAGCCCAAATGACACAAGAATCTCTTGGTTTTGTAATTTTTATCTCTTCCTCAGTTTCCCACTCTTGTTCCCAAAGTTGTTTTGTAACGTTTTTGCACCTTTTTATCATATGATTCTCTTTAACCTATGGACAAAACTGCGCATACTTCTGTTATATAAGATATAGATATATTCCTGTGTGTACTGTGGTTCAGTTTGCATTTTAGAATTTGCTTTTAATTGATTTTGTAACTTTGCTAGTCCAGTTCCCTCTTAACTACACATACAAACCAAATGATTGAATATGTTATGTTTTAGAAATTCAAATGCATGTGCATTAGTTGCTGCAATTTTTATTCCCATTCAGAGTATGTATTATATTTCACAAAGAAGTTGCAAAATACATTTTGCCAAATACTTTTCTAGCCCTCTTTTTTGAGAATTGCTTAACCTTGTGCAGAGGTTGCTCAAGCTCTTCTGAAGCACACCAAAAGTCCACCAAGTCCCGCATCCTGTATCCCAACAGGGACCAGATAGATGCTGCCAAACAAGCAGGTAATCAAGGCAAACGCTCCCCCTCACTGTTTGGTAACTAGTGATATCCTGCCTCTGAACATGCAGGTTTCAGTTAGCACAGAGCTCCCCCCCCCAAAAAAAATCCTGGGAACTCTAGTTTCCCCCTCACAGAGATATAATTCTCAGCACTCTGAAGCTGAAGTCTTCCGGGCTCTTTGGGGGAAGCCATGTGCTTCAATTGTATGGGGTGTGTGCAGCCATACTCCTTTTTTAAGAATTCCATAACCCACAGTAGGGAGGCAAGGACAGCAGTTTCCCTCACCTGTGTTGGAAGGGACCCTTAGGGTCATCTAGTTCAACCCTTTGCAATGCAGGAATCTCCACTAAAGCATCTATGGCAGATGACCATCCAGCCCCTGCTTAAAAACAAGACTCCATCACCACCCACCACCTCCCAAGGGAGTCCATGCCACTGTCAAAACAGCTCTTAGGATCAGAAAGTTCTCCCTGATGTTTAGTCGGAATCTCCTTCCTTGTAACTTGAATCCATTGGTTCGAGTCCTGCCCTCCAGACCAGGAGAAAACAAGCTTGCTCCTTCTGCCATGTGACAGCCCTTAAGAAATTTGAAGGTGGCTCTCCTGTCTCTTCCTTCAGAGACATACAGGTTACTGCATGTTTTCCCCCTTCAGTGTAGCTAGCAGCAACAGGGGAAAATACATAAGCTGTGAGGAAGCAAAGAAAAAGAGATCAGAAGATGCAGATCTTTCATATTTTGTCAATTTTGGACCCGAATAGAACTGGCTTCAAATAAAAATTCCCAGAACATGGATTGCTGATGTCCTCATCCTCCAGCCCCATGGAACAAGCAGCACCTGCCCCCCCCCATAAAAAGGGGAGTCAACTCACCTTGTCCCTTTGGATCATGTGGTGATTAAGGCTTTTAGTAGGCTGACGCTTTTAAAGCTTGTTCAGGCCTGCTCAAACTCTAGTAGACAAGGATCCGAGATAGGATTGCATGTGGGACATGCCCAAACCACAAGGAGTTTGTGTCAGAGTGGGGGGACCCTGTCTCATGTGCCATATTGTCCTTAACCATCAGCACTTTGTCATAACAAACAGGCAGCTTTAACTGTGTTGTTTGAGCTCTAGCTGTTATGTATTGAAGAACACATCCCTGGGCACCAGGAGTATCGTATATATAGTTTTCACTCAGGTCCACGTCAGTTACTTTAGGCGGGAAACCCTGGGTGGTGGTTGTTCCAATGTTGACAGCCAGCTGCCTATAAAAGCAGGCCGGCTGAGCTGTTTGCTGTTCAGTTCAGATCCAGCTTACTCTAAAGAACCTCTTGGAGAAATCTCTGTGTCGTCTGATTTGTCAACCCACTACTTAATACTGGCGACGAGGATGGGATCGGATGGACGTCAGAGCACAGCCAGATTCGGACACTTACTGAGCTGAAACACTGAGCGAAATCACTGAACAGTACCAATTCAGAGCTGACTGTACTGGCTAGACCACTGTGTTCCATCCATCGCCCACGTCGGCATTGGAACCATGGCTTCACTTGTGCCTCTACCGCCGTTTGCCCCAGCCTCTGAATCATGGGACTCCTACCTCGCTCGGTTCGACTGCTACCTCCAAGCCAACGAGCTGACGGAAGTGTCAGAGGAGCGTAAGCGGGGCCTATTCCTCAGCCTCTGTGCGCCCGAGGTGTTCGAGACGGCCCGAGCATTGGTTGCGCCTCTAACAGTCCAGGCAGCGCCGTGGGACACGATTCAAGAGAAGCTCCGCAACCACTACGCACCAAAGCCATCCAGGATTGTTGCCCGCCATGCGTTCTACCACCGGACCAGGCAGAGGGGGAGTCAATTAACAACTACACTGCCGCCCTCTGACAGGCTGCAATGCACTGTGAGTTCCGAGACTTAGACGATGCCCTGATGGATCGAATCATCTGCGGGGTCCGGGACATCCGTCTGCAACAGTGTCTCCTCGCCAAGCCAGACCTCACACTGCAGAAAGCCATTGAGGAGGCCGTGGCCTCGGAAGCTGCTGAACGCTCCGCCCAGGAGATCCGCAAGGCCAGCAGCCCGCGTCTTGCTAGGAAGCCAGTTCCAGTGCATCACGAAGAGGCCAGCAGTGATGAGGCATCCTCCAGTGAAGACGATGACGTGCACCAGACAAAGCGGGAGCACAGGAAGTTCAAACAGAAGTCCAAGGGCCAATCGGAATGTGCCGGCTTTGTCAACCCACTACTTAATACTAGCCATCTGCTCTTTGCTCGCTGAATAATGTGTCCCAGCCGGTACCAGTCTTCACAATATGCCAGGGCTCAGCTATAGCCATGTAATATCACATGAGACACACTGCATCTCACAGCTCTGCTAGGTATAACAGCACCCTCCCCACAAAGCAGTTTAACATAAAACATAGCACCCACGTTCTTTGAAGAAGATGCTTCAGTCTGTGCGCATCGACAGCCCGACAGCCTGTCCGCTGTGCACAATTGAATCATGCACTGTGCCGACAAGGACAACAGTGACTTTAGAGAGGAATGGGAACCTTTTACAAAGCACTTAAAAAACAGAATGAGTTGGACTCCTTGGCAGGTTTTGAACATGCACAAATTTATTTGTTAACATAATAGATGGATAACGCAGAGATTTTTACATTCTCATAACATGCAGAGAACAATATATGCAAATAAATCAGAAAGAGGAACTGAGGGAAGGGAGGAAAATACAATTGTTGAAATAATTTGTTATGTGAAAATAATCAATAAAAACTTTTATTATCTAAAAAAAGAATCATGCACTGTGCCGTGGGCGAGGGTGTGAACTGGGCAACCCCCTGCTTTTCTGCCCAGTTGTACATATGGGGTAACTTTGCTAGCATTTACAGCATCCATCTTGCGATTCCTCAGGAGGTTAAGTATCTGCTACAATGATAAAATGCTTCTGTTTACAACGGCATAATTCTTTCCAATATCTGGGCACACGAACATTTCCTAACAATGTGTGTTTGGGGAGATGGAGGAGGAAACACCTGCTTTTATGCATGACATCACGACCATGACATTCACAATTGTACTGCAAATGTAGTTAACAGCAGCTTTCTCCCAGCCAAGAAGTGGCTCAGAGAAATCCAGGAGGGATTTCAAAGCAGACTGCACAAAATAAACATTTTTAACCTTAAAGCTATTAATAGGCCTTTTTAAAATTAAAGCCACAACACAAAGGCGTTCCTCATTAATCCCATCTTCCCCTTTCACACAAGTTATCTCCCATGCTGTTCAATGTCCCCAACATTACACAGCAGATTCTCAGCTTTGAATTGATCTTAAAGCAAGTCACTTTGAGTTACCTTAGAAGAAACGACTAACAAATACAATAAATAATAGTAAAATAAAATGATGATAATATAAGCTCAATTGTCTGGAAGCTTGAAGTACCATTTGGCTTCTTAACTAGTTTGGTGCTCAAAAATCATGATTTGGTTCGATGTCTGTATTGAGCCACAGTCTCACATCGGCTAACGCCGCAGGAGTTGTCTTTATTGTGTGTACTTGGGGTGCAAAAATTCACTACTTTGCTGCATCTCTTCCCATACATGATGTCCTTTTTCCTGTCTCTCTCGGAGACCACCTTCGTAGGAAAATAGAAGAATCACTAAGGAGAGGTAACCAACTGGCCAAAGTCAAAAGGTAGCATCTAATAGTAGTGACAGCAGCTTGTTTGTGACTTAAAAAAGTGGCTACTATAGTTGCATACAATTGTGGTTTAGTGCACTGAAGTAGAGACATGTTTAAGTAGCAAAAATGGTAAGACTATTAAACTATACAGCACCTCAGAGTAAAAATAAATGTTGATGTAGCAATTTGTGATGCTATCTGACAAACCCACTGCAATGCACCAGTTTCTTAGTGTGCTTGCCAGATTAACAATTGGCGAATGATACTTGAAACTCAACACTGACGTCGTTTCTGCCAATAGCAGCCGTTACATCAAATTGTGCAGAAACGCATTGCTGTATCAGCATACAGCTTATAGATCGGTCTTTGCTATATATAGTCATGACAGCAGGCCTGTCACAATATCCCCAGTACACAAAGGCTTTATTAGGTTCCCCCACCCATTCTACAAGCGGCTTTTAGAAGTGGAAACATGTAGTTTGAAAACAGGCATTTCGAACATGAACCATACTGATTTGGTCTTTTGGTGTATTTTGCAAAAAAATTAAAAATAAACGTACGTGTGTTTTCAGTAGTATACTCTTACAATTCTAGTAAAATATTAAGAAAAAAAGACAGCTTTTCTCCCTACAACATATGAATTTCAAGATGCATATTTTGTCCAATGTGGCACCTGGGGGCCTCTTGGCGCCCACTGAGGTTTCCAGCCCCTGCTGATTTATTGAAATGACAGTTTGGGAGGGCTAGGAGGTTGTTGTTGGGGGAGTGTTACCTGCCTTGAGTTCTGTATTTATTTGTTGGCGTTTTCCTCGTTTAGGAATTCTGAAGAAGAAGAGTTTGGATTTGATATCCCGCTCTATCACTACCCAAAGGAGTCTCAAAGCGGCTAACATTCTCCTTTCCCTCCCCCCCCAACAAACACTCTGTGAGGTGAGTGGGGCTGAGAGACTTCAGAGAAGTGTGACTGGCCCAAGGTCACCCAGCAGCTGCATGTGGAGGAGCAGAGACGCGAACCCGGTTCCCCAGATTACGTGTCTATCGCTCTTAACCACTACACCACACTGGCTCTCTGAGCATCACCAGGCTTAATTCTATGAAACAGGCATTTTGTAGTCCAAAACAAAACAAGTGCCTCTGAACCAAAAAGTATTGGGGACCCCTATGGTAGCAATGCGTGAGAAAGCAACCACTTGTTTGCAAGACACAGTAATTTATTTACCGGTAAAAAGCTCATTTCCAATTATATTAACTCATAGTATATATTAATACAACTATTTCATACAACATGCAACATAACAGTCCTGCAGTAAAACTGCAATGAACTGATTAATAACTGTTTATATACATGCTAAGAAATCAATTTTGTCCAGTCCTTCAATGTGCTTGTCACTGCCGGACAGAAAAATATTCTGTCCTTTTTACGCAACATTACTTCCCCCATTAGAGCATTTTGCAAACAGGAAGGAGGTCATCCAAAATCTGAGCATCCATTTCAAGCAAACTTCCTACAAAAACCACAGCCCTGGATTTCAGGAAGCGTCAGTCTACAGTTCATTCTGCAGCTACTTCCATGTAAGGGGCCCTGATTTTCCAGTGTCTCTGGCTCGAGTTCCCTTCAATCCAATGGACTGCCCAGAGCGACTTCTCAAATCACGATCTGACACTTCACTTTGTGCCATCTCTTCATCGTATCTAAGGGCAAAGAGAAAGTCAGAATTGTCCCATGGGATTCACAGGTGGGCTAAACAATGATCAGAACCAAGTGGTACCGCTCTTCCTAGACTTTGCTACTACAGGTTGTAGATGGAGGAATTGAATGCTTGCCAATTATCTGCCTATTATTATTATTATTATTATTATTCCACCCACAATATCAGGATGGTTCACAACACAAAAATACATGATAAAAATGAGAACAAAAAACCAACCAACCAATAACCCCCTTCCCCCAACCCCATGCATATTGAAAGCGTGTGAAGAACACTTCTGGTTCTTCTGCATGCAGAAAACCTGTGTGGGGAAGATATTTTATATATAAAGTTAAAGAAACTCCTGACCGTTAGGTCCAGTCGTGGACGACTCTGGGGTTGCAGTGCTGATCTCGCTGTATAGGCCGAGTGAGCCGGCATTTGTCCTCAGACAGCTTCCGGGTCGTGTGGCCAGCATGACCAACACCGTTTACCTTCCCGCTGGAGCGGTACCTATTTATCTACTTGCACTTTGACGTGCTTTCAAACTACTAGGTTGGCAGGAGCTGGGACCGAGCAATGGGAGCTCACCCCGTCGCGGGGATTCGAACTGCTGACCTGATCGGCAAGCCAAGAGGCTCAGTGGTTTAACCCACAGCGCCACCCGCATCCCTATTTCATATATATACACACACAATCTCCACTTCTTGTGTGTAGTCTACAGTGATACAAAGCGACTAAAGTTTAGGAAGAGCTATGAAGGTAAACGGCGTTTCCATGCGCTGCTCTGGTTCACCAGAAGCGGCTTAGTCATGCTGGCCACATGACCCAGAAGCTGTATGCCAGCTCCCTTGGCCAATAAAGCGAGATGAGTGCCGGAACCCCAGAGTCGGTCACGACTGGACCCAATAGTCAGGGGTCCCTTTACCTTTATACCACCATTATACAGCTGATTATGTACTTTGGCTTTATCACAGGGCAGAAGATAAGAATAAGAACTTGTTATTTTGAATTGAAAGCTTCATGTTAATGTTTACTTCTGTGTATGTCCTGTCAATACAGACAACTGCAGTATTTCTTCCAGGGATGTGCATCACTACTGTCTAAAGCCTCAGCTGCCATTTACTATGTAAGTACTTTCCATTTTGCTTCAAGATTAATGGCATAAATGACAGATGGTGACGTCACTCAAGTGAAACAAACGGCTCATCTAGAAGAACCTTAAAACTTTTAACAGCAACAAAGCTCAGAGCTACTGCACATTTATAACTTGCCACAGCAATCTGCAACTTTCTGAAATACAGCGGTACCTCGGGTTAAGTACTTAATTCATTCCGGGGGTCCGTTCTTAACCTGAAACTGTTCTTAACATGAAGCACCACTTTAGCTAATGGGGCCTCCTGCTGCTGCTGTGCTGCCGGAGCACGATTTCTGTTCTCATCCTGAAGCAAAGTTCTTAATCTGAAGCACTATTTCTGGGTTAGCGGAGTCTGCAACCTGAAGCGTATGTAACCTGAAGCATATGTAACCTGAGGTACCACTGTACTTAATAATGTGATTATCTGGTGAATAATGGCTGTTATTTCAACAGCTATTCACAGAAGGATGCAACTGTAACAGACATATTTAACCAGATATAATGAAGAAAAATTGTGTGGTACGGTACAGAAGTCAAGGATGCAAGGCTGGAATCAGGAATGGCTAAGTCACCTGGCACCCTAAGTAAGACTCAATTCAGGTGATCTTAGTGTTTGAGGCATAAGTATTTCACGGGACTATTTTTTCCACCATAAAATGGGTCTTTCTGCAGTAGAGATCCCTGTGGATTGCTTTGGGAAGGATTTAACAAAAATACTAAATCTACAGACCTTGTGAACCATTGTATTTTTATGCATTATGCATTTGTCATGGTCTGAAATTGCTCAGAAATGTTTTCTAAGAAGTCATTCATAAAAGAAATAAGTAATAATGTGCCATCTGAGTTTTTGCTGAGTTAACACCAAGACTAGGTTACACTCAGATACTAGTCAAAAGGCAGCCCTAAAGCATCTACTTGCAGAGGTTCAGACAATTGCTTTATCTATGATTAATACTTACAAAATCTCATAATGTCCAAGGGCTTCTTTGGGGGGAGATTTATTCCATTTACAATCTGGAATCTCCCCGTTAGGGACAGCAATGTTAAGTGTGTCATTAATAAGATTGTATTTGAGGATACGATCATTGGCAGTACTGGAAGTAAGAGATGGAGAAGCGTTGACCTACGATGTGTACACAGGAAGGAGGAAAATAGATAGTTCACATCCACCAATTCTTCCACAAACAGAAATACGATAAATCATCAAGAGCACCTCAGGGTCATTCCATAAAAAGTTGCCCAATTTTTGATGATTTTTTTACCTCATATCGGCCCATTTTCTTAAAATTTTGAACACTTGTTGAATGATCAGAACTAAGTTTAAATCTAAAATTTTACTTTTTTATTTCATCCCGTTTTTGAGTTGTGGGGGTTTGAAATTTTAAAAAACTGACAATTGTGGCCTTGCCAGACTAAACAAAAATCTTAAAAGCTCAGCTCAGAATTGAGATATTCCCAAACTAAAAATATCAATCTCTTCAGAACTTCATGGGCTTTAATTTGATATGGCACATGATGGATTTACTTTAAATTTTAAAGTTACAAAATTAAAAAAAATGGTTGAAGTGATAAAAAATTATTAGGAATTAAAAATTCCAAAAATGTATTATTTCATATTTCTAAGAGCGTCCTGCAAAATTGGGATCTGACTGGGATCACATTTAAAAATATATATTTTGTACATATTTGTTGGCCCTATTGGGTTCTATTTAGGATTTTTTTCCTAGAGTAAAATGTAACTGAATAAACAAGACTTCAAACGATAGGATCAGTTACTTCAGGAGTTTCTTCAAAAAGTTATTCAATTAAAGGGTATCTGAAAAGCTAGTCAGGCTTTTCTTTTTAAACAGTGTTCCAAGGCGGTTTCAAAACGAGAACACAAAATACGGAATAAAACAAGAACAAAACCAAAAGGCCACAGAAGGTCCAAATAGCCAAAGGCCTGGTTACAGAGCAAGGTTTTCGCCTGGCGCCTAAAGACAGGGAAAGAAATGCCAGGCAAGAGCCTTTCACAAGCTCCCATTTCCATCAGACTCAGCGCCCGCATGGCCAATGGACAAAGAACGATGGGAGTTCTAGCTCAGCAACAACGGGAGGGCCAAAGGTTCCCTTCCCATCATCTAACAAGGCTTTTCTGCAGAGTTGTAGATCTCGAAACGTGCCCCTGATTTTCATGAATCTTAACAGCCAAGTTTGCGACATTTTACCAGGTGCTATGATGCCATAGTTTGGTCACCATAGTTGCCCTGGCTTCATTTCCCACTTCCCCTATGGCAGGAGCCAGCAGAGCCCGAGTCCCAGCTCAGGGGCTCAGCATCCACTATGCCCCATACAAGGAGGCAGCAAGGTTTCTTGGTGAGGAGGGGCATAGCTGAGTGGCCAATTCCTGGGATCTCTGATGAGAAGTGATCTCCAGAAACAGCGCTGGGAAATATCGACGCTGAAGGCCCTAGAGAGCAACAGCTACGGCAGACAGTGCTAGACTAGATGGACCAACGGCCAGGATTCATTGTAAGACACCTTTTTATGAGTAGTATTCCTCAAAAGCAAAGACTTTCCCATTCAGAGTCTGGGGAAGGGGAATCCTTTAGGAGCCAATGAGCAGGACCCTTTTTCCACACTGCTTTTCAAAGGAAACCTGCAACGCCAAGATAACTCCGCTTACCTCAATAAGCCATGGCTTTAGCTTGTCATCAATGATGATGTCATATCCGTAACATTCAAAGCAGTGTTTATCATTGTTCATTACAGGCTGAAAGAGTTGAAAAAGGACATGAGAGCAGAAATGAACATCGGTACAATTTTACTAGCTACGGAGTCTGACTAAGACTCCTGAAATAAATATGCAAGGCATTTCAGTTACATGCTCCCTATTTTGCTAGGCTGGTGTCAGCTGTGGGACGCCCTCAATAAATGGTACAAACAATCACTGTGGGCTAGAAAAGGGGGCCCAAAAAGTTTGACGGGCCACTGCTTGTTATTGCCACCAACCCAGCTGCTCTCCACCCATAAAGGACTCAAAGGAAGGCGTTGGGCACCATCCTGCTTTTAAGAACCCCCAAAGCTCAAGAGATCCTGTCCAAGTCTTGCTTTGCATTGAAGGGGGTGGTTGCCAGGCTCAAGGATGCAGCTGCCACATGATCGTATTCCTCAGCCTGGTGATGAGAACCAAGTAATACTTCTTAAAAAAGTATTTTTCAATCATACAAAAAATTATGTAGTTCTGAGGGCATGCTATTGTCCCCTGATCAAATACTCATGCATTAATGGGTGACACAACTACCCTCACACACATACGCATGCCAGCCTTGGCAGAAAGGTAACATTTATAGAAACCCTAAATGACTGTGACCTTGGACTGACCAGAGGGATGGCAACCCTGGACTTAATCTTAAGTGGCACCCAAGCCCAAGTATGAGATGTAAAGTGTTGCTGGACTGAAAGGAAGGAGTGACCATAGGACTATTACATTAAATAAACGTGTAAGTGGCCACTTGCCAAGAAAATCCAACATAGGAACATTTGAGTTCAAAAGAGGAAACTTCCCCCAAAAAGAGGGAATGGAGAAACTTCCCAAGAAGAAAAGTTTCCACATATAGAGCCTTTTAGTTTAGAAAAAAAGGCAAATAAGAGGTGACAGGATAGAAATGTCACGGCACGCAGAAAGGGGATAAATTAAAGTCTTTCTCCCTCGTAACACGAGGAACTCATGGAGATCCAGTGAAGCTGAATGTCGGAAGATTCATAAGAGACAAGAGAAAGGACTTCACACAGCACATGGGATTTGCTCCTACAATGGAAAATGATGGCCACCAACTTTGGTGGCATTAAAAGAGGTGTACCCAAATTCACAGAAGACAAGGCTGTTGGTGTCCCCTAGCCAATGATCAGAGGCACCATGGTTCAGAAAACCAGTTTCTAGAAAGTGCAGAATACGGTTGCAATCAGGTCCTACCTGCAGGCTTGCCATGGGCATCTGGTTGGCTACTGTGAGAACAGGATACTGGACTAGACGGGCCACTGGCCTGGCCCAGCAGAGATACGTTTATGTTCTTATATAGTCCTTATTTGTACACAATGTGCGTACTGCCTGCTTAATAAACTCTGTGGCCCTTTTTTAAAAAGGACACCGAAAAGATAAGCACACATATTTACAGCCTCAATATTCAAACCGGGAAGAGCAGAAGGAAGCATTATAAAACGTATTTTTTATTTGTTTCTCTACTCACTGCAACGGCTTTCAGTGACTGCACAATTATCCAGTGAATTTCATCAAACAGCTTGTTGGTGACCTCTTTCCCACGAGTGCTTTCTAAATACAAGCGCAGATTGCTCACTGTCCATTTACCACCATGGATGTGATTGTAATCATCCTGCAGAGGCAAGGCGTCAAATCAAAAAGTATAGATTTGATATCAGCTGTAAACACACTCGCAACATTTTCCAAACAGTTCTTTGTTGATTTAATAGAGCAGGAGATTCACAAGCCAGACTCTAAAGTAAGTAAGGACAGCAATACTGTTGTGAAAGAATAAAGGGAGCTGTCACAATGGTCTTCAGTCAGGTTTTGTATGCAGGATAGCTAGTTGGAGAAGCAGAGACATTGGCCCCATCAGCGCTGTGCATTTTAAACAGAATTGTACCACTTTAAACAGATCATTACCCTCTCCCCCCCCCAAAAAAAGCCTGGGAAATGTAGTTTGCTAAGGGTTTGAGAGTTGCTAGGAGAACCCTGTTCCCCTCAGAGGTAGAACTCCCAGGAATTAACAGCACTTACTGTAAGTCCACTAAAGCAACAATGGGAAAGAGGTTGTAATCAAGGGACTGAGGTACTGTATTTTTATTACATATGTTCAGTTTATAAATTTATTTAAAGTAATTTAAATGTACATTATACAAAAATGTTCCAACTTTACCCCATGCTTCTGAATGGCAACATTGGTAAGATGCACAAACATGTTGTCTAATTCACTTGTACTTGGTGTGTATTTTACTGTGCAAAAGCGACAAAACCCAAGTTTATACCTGAAATGCAAAAAAGGGAGGGGGCAGGTTTTATTGTTCACCAATTTATTTATTTATTTTAACTTATAAACTGTCCTGGAAATATTGATATCAAAAGCTGGCATATGCATTCTTAAAAATAAATAAATAAACTTCTTTTAATCCAATAAATGGATGTATTACAGCAAGAAATGGACACATTACAGTAATAGTTATTATGGAGACAACAACTAAAGGTAACTCAAATACATCATAATGTCCTGAATACATTCTGGAAACAGCAGCTGCAGTCCTCACTGCATACTGGACAATCCCCTTGATTAGGATTTTACTGCTCAATTTCATAATGATGAATATCAGTGTTATTAAGGAGGTATTAAATTTTTCTCAATGCTTTTTGCAATCCTGTTTATTTTTCTATTAGTGCATCAAAATATTGTGGCCACTAAAGGGAAAGATTTAGAAGTTAACATGGTGCCAGGGCTGGATGATATTCATCCAAATGTTCTTAAAGAATGCAGAATTCTGACTGCTGGCCTATTACAGGCTTCCTCAACCTCGGCCCTCCAGATGTTTTGAGACTACAATTCCCATCGTCCTGCTAGCTAGGGATCATGGGAGTTATAGCCAAAAACATCTGGAGGGCCGAGGTTGAGGAAGCCTGGTCTATTACTTCCTGGATTCTCTCCCCACCCCAAAACCCCCCAACAACCTGGTGTTACGACTCAACTGATTAGGAGACTGATTTTTAAAATACATATTAAGCAATCTAACTCCTACCCTGTATAGATATCCAAACCATGACAGAGAATAAGAATGGTTTCTTCAAACTATGATTTCAGAAGCACTTCAAAAGTTTCTAAAGACATCTTGGCCAATATGGAACAAAGAAACAGATTTCAATGAAGGAAAGTGAAAAGTTTCAAGGCAAAGCCAAATTGTACAAAAGTGAATTCCAGCAAAACCACCTTCAAGCTGGGAGAAGGAGACACAGAGGTTGCATCCAGACTTGCAGGGAGAAGATAACTGCAAACTGCCTGCCTTTGTGGGTGCAAATTTGTGTCAGTGCAAATTGGGTCAAACAAATTCTCCATACCGAAATTATGGGGGTGGGGGAAATAAGAAACAAATCTTTGTTTTCTTTATGATTTGCCCTGCTGGGATACATAAGACAATTTCTAGATGGGGTTATTTTGGAAAATGTCATCTCCCTTCCCCTCTAGCTCGCCAATATGCACAGGGAAATATAACAAGTTAAAATCCAACTTCCTCACAACTCTGGATGAAAATTACCCTCCGTCACTTTTTATTTCCAGAGTGCCACTTCTCACCCTGAAACAGGGGCCTTGTCAGAATATGGACAACTTACATGTAGCATCTCAGAGGACGGTAAGTAGACACTAAAACATACAGGCGAAGGTCAAATTTCTTCCCACCTATCAGTAGAGGATTGTTGATATACAGAGAAATCACATAAGCTTCTTTAGAGGACTGAGATATAAACCTAGGGAAATGTATATTTTATTATTTAAAATGTGCTAGTTGCATTCGACTGTTTGCTTTTATTTGTAAAACTAGCTCTAGAACAGTAACAAAGGCAGTTTCATTTTAGTGCTATGTGCAGAACTGTTGAACAAGAAGAGCTGACAGATAGGACTGATTCAATCTTTCTGAGAAAAGAAAAAACTTCCCTAGACCGCAAGCATTTAAAAGCAAGGACGACCAATGTGCTGCTCACAGAGTGCTTCTTGCAGCTACGGGACACTTTGTAGGAAGAAGTTCCAAGGACTCATTAATGTAAATAAATGATTTTAAATATAATAGCTTTTGTCTTAATCTGACTGATAATAATAATAATAATAATAATAATAATAATAATAATAATAAATTTTATTTATATTTATATTTATATTCTTAAAACTCTATTTCACCACAGTTAATAGTCATTTGTTGCTTCCCAAAGCAGCTTCCACTTCCTTTAAAAAGGGCACTAAAATCATTCCACGCAATTCCACCAAAGCAATCAGTGCCACAACTTACAATATTATAGGCCCCATCTTTTCTGTACACCTATTTCTAGATTCATTTTTATCTTACACACGTGAAGTGCCCTGTAATCTGTAATAACTGTTTGAAGCACTTATGAATGACCTTCCAGCAAAGTAAGAAAGTCACAAATTCAGACAAACATGCTAGACTGCAACAAGGAGTTAAACAAGACCCCACCCCCTTTTTAAGAAACATACGTGGATGTTTTGCTGTCTCGAGACCATTTTTTAATTTGGGAAAGTTTGTTGATAAGGAATATTCCTTTTCCTTGAGCTTTTCCGCAAGGTTTCATAATCCAAGTACTGGAAGGGTTTTTCCGGAATTCTTCAACAAATAAATTGTAATCAGCTGGGAGCATAAAGGTGACAGGCACGAAGTCTAAAACGCACCAAGGAAAACCAAGAATTAATATAGCATAGTTTTATAGAGTGCCATTTAAGTACACAGTAGGGACGCGGGTGGCGCTGTGGGTTAAACCACACAGCCTAGGACTTGCCAATCAGAATGTCAGCGGTTTGAATCCCCGCGACGGGGTGAGCTGCCAACCTAGCAGTTCGAAAGCACGTCAAAGTGCAAGCAGATAAATAGGTACCGCTCTGGCGGGAAGGTAAACAGCGTTTCTGTGCACTGCTCTGGTTCGTCAGAAGCGGCTTAGTCATGCTGGCCACATGACCTGGAAGCTGTACGCTGGCTCCCTCGGCCAATAAAGCGAGATGAGCACCGCAACCCCAGAGTCGGCCACGACTGGACCTAATGGTCAGGGGTCCCTTTACCTTTACCTTTAAGTACACAGTGCTTTGCAAAGAAATGGTCCCCAAAGGAATTTATCATCTAAAATTATTTAATACAGTATATACATCAACACATAAAACTAAAGGGGAAAACGCAGCCCTGTTCACATTCTATCCTAGTCTACGTTGTTTGTTAGTTAAGGTGATGGCAGTGACAGGGCTCATCTTCTCTCCAACACCTGCACTCCATGTTTAATACTAGAGTAGAAAGAAGCTTGGATAGTTTCGACCAGGCTTCCTAAACCTTGGCCCTCCAGATGTTTGAGACTACAATTCCCATCACCCCGACCACTGGTCCTGCTAGCTAAGGATCATGGAAGTTGTAGGCCAAAAACATCTGGAGGGCCAAGGTTGAGGAAGCCTGGTTTAGACCAATTAACAGGTGACAGAGAAATAACCTTTTTGTTGTTCGCCATCTTAAGAGGATTATCATGAGTTGAAGAGTATCTGTAGAACTTCACTATCAAGAATTACTGAAAGTGTATATCAACCTTAACTGATAGTAAGTATATTAAGAATGGACTTGCATTCTCTCAACTTACAGTATAGTAATGCTAAAAGCATTATGGGAAAAGTCTGATTCTAGACAGCCAAATAAGGCTGTAAACCCAAGCATACATAATGGGAAGTAAATCCTATTGAAATCAACCGGGCTTATACCCAAGTCAACTTGGTTAGGATCAGACTGCAAGCTCGACAACTGATGGCCTCAACAAGGCCATGTCTGTTTTTTATACTCTTGGAAAGACCAAACATGATTTTAAACACCTGCTCCATTACCAGCCTCTCATGATCTTGGACAAATTACATCTTTTCTCACACACTTGGAAAACTGTAGTAAGACTTGCAATAAGGCTGTGTTCAATATGTCTGCTCTTTTAAATCTGCAAAAATATGCTTCAGAAACCTTGTCCATGTGACGTTTTCAGAAATCTGTCTCAGCTGATTCACGACTGACATGTGGCCTATTGAGCTAAGTACCGGCCTCAAACCAACGTTATCTGAGTCCTCATGTCTCAGTTGTATTTTAACTGAGATGTGGTTCAAAAAAATCACTGATGTTTTTATCTTAATGCTCTCTCATACACAATCTGGACAGGCAAAAAACCACTCTCAACTTGCCTCTTTAGGGGATCTTTCATGAAAGAGATTTGCTCCTCAGACCCTCACACTGAAGATATCCTACTACCTAGTACCTGAGAAGATCTACTCTACACAATTAAGAGCTTTTGAAGTGCTTACATTTCCCCTGAACTGTTCTGTATGTGGTCACTGACCTTGAGCAGAGCAAGACACACGGAGAGATGAGTAAGCTGCAGAATTCACTGGAAAACCACAGGCCTGGTTCAGATGCCACTTTAAGTCACAGTATAAGATTCAGTATGGCTTAAAGGAAATGCACACTTTGTTCGTCCCTTCAGTCCACCAGCGAGAAATCAAACCAGAGGTTGGCTTGCCGTTATACAAACAGCATGTGCCGGTTCACACATGTTTCCCAACAAACTATTATGGTAAGCCAAGAGCAGACCTTGTCGCCTACCAAACCACAATGGTAAGCCAAGAACTAACCCCATCATGATTTGTTAGGAGACAAACAAACCACAAGGACTGCTTTGCACAAAACAGCTAGCCCGCCTCTGATTTGTTTCCTCACCATCAGAAAGGAGGGAAGGAGAACGAACCATGGTCTTTTTGAGCAGCTGCACCAGACACCCTGCTCCACAGTAAGTTAAACAATGATTTAATGTGATGTGTGAACCGGATGGCAAAGATCCAAATTTCTGAATATCTATTATATAATACATGCTACTGAGGCATGTCTTGTCTTTAAAATGCACATACAAATAGTAGAATTGGCCAAGACAACTCACCTAAGTAAAGGTATTTTCCATTTTCATCTTTCTCTGCGAGAGGGCTACCTTCTTTTTCTAATTCCTTCCTGTACCTCTTAATATTTTTGACCATTAAGTCCTTTCGGGTGAGCTCATAGTGATTTGGGAAATGGTTGACAATCTGGTCATCAGAGAGGCGGTAACCAGTCTCCACGCTGAAAACATTTCGAATAGTTTGCACACTCATCCTGTGAAGAGAAAATTGTCACTGGGCTTCCCCCAAAATATGCAACTCACAACCTGATAGGAATCAGGCTGGCCTTTGCATTAAATATGATCAGAAGAAAAAATCATCAGACAACTTGAAGACATCTAATAAGAAATCTACTTCACTCTTCTTACCACCTCTTCTCCAGAGAATTTCTAAAAGGCAGTCATTCTTGAAGGTGGAGCAGGCATTCTATAAATTGTTGTTGTACCCTACAAATTATCTTGTTATTCTGCATTCCAAGCTCTGCTTTTCCCCAGGAATCATTACAACAGGAGGGGGTTCGCACGTACCTGCTGCCTCTCCAAATTATGGTATAAGTGGAGTGAGCAGTTTCTGAAAACTGCATGAATATAAACCACTGATGAACTGAACCCTAACAAGATGCTCTTCTCATACACAGGAATTAGATGACCATATATTTAAAAACACAAAAATATATACCGTGATAACAAAGAAAAACTATACCCCCCCGCCCCGTTTAAAAGGCCAAAGATTGTTTAATTAGCCCAAGGCCTCGGAGAAGAGGAATGTTTTGCCTAGTGCCTAAATATACGTAATGAAGGCATTAGGTGAACCTCCCCAGAGAGCATCCCACAAGGAGGGAGTCACCACAGAAAAGGCCCACACTCGTGTTGCTACCCTCCAGCCCTCTCATGGAGGGGGCACATGAAGAAGGGCCTCAGGGTCCAGGTTAATTTGTATTGGGAGGTACTGAGTTCAATGGGGCTTACTCCCAAATAAGTGTAATTATGTATGCAACATTTTCCACAACACACACACACACACACTGCTTACCAGTAAAAATTCCAGTCTTCATTTTCTGACACTTGGACCCATCCCCTCTTCTCAAAGTTGTTTATAAGCACAGATTTCTCTATGTCAGTAACCCATTTGACTTTTCCTGCCATTATCCTAAAAGTAAAAAAAATATGCATCTTAATTTAAATGGGGAAAACTGATACAGGTGAATACAGGCAGTCCCTCATTTACGTGGGGGTTACGTTCCAAGGCACCACGTGCATCGATGAAATCATGTATAATTGAAACCCATTGGAAAAGCCTGCAACAACCCCCCCCCCCTTTTCAGTGACATTTCAGTAACATCTTTATGACATTTCCGGGTCACTTCCTGTTCAGTACAATGCACATATACATGGTCACATACATATTGAACACGCCTAAATGGGGGGCTGCCAGTATGTGAAATAATTTCCACAAATAAATAGCATTTAATGGGAAGAAAAGGAATAAAATATTAGAACATTTTAATCCTGCTATATTTAGCCCAGCAGGGATAGAACATGGCACTCTGGGCATAGAAGGTACAACTCACCAATGCAGCCTTTTTAAAAAAGATATTTAATTTGCACTATAGAGCTTATTTATTAAAATATGACTGCCCAATTTCTCTCACAGCTTTTAAGGCATGTTTTGAGATTGAAAGTTTATTTGGGGAGGGGGAATTAGTAAAATGCTAGCGGCTGGAAAAGAAGAGGTGTTTTAATAATTTATTTTAAGTAGTGCTATAATCCTTTTTCATTTTTTAAAGTTTCACTCTACCAATGTTATAATAATAATAATAATAATAATAATAAATAGCCAACATGCATTTCTGCACTAACTGAAAAAAATTACAAAATTTAATGACAATGTGTGCCAAGTCACAAAATATTCACCTACTCATGTCAAAACTATACCCCTTGGAAGGAAGGAAGAATAACGGTTCCATACCTTCAGGGATTGTACTCCTCCTCCATTTCCCCCCTTTTAAATATGCCAGATTTCTGCAGCCTGAAAGAAGAATAAGCTCCAGAAGTCATAAAAGAAGACTACTTCGATAATATGATGTGGATAGCCCCACGAAGTCAATGAGGCATGGCAATTCTATACAAAACCTATTGTGGGGAGCACCCTACGTCAAACTGAATTTATCGAGGGACTTACATGCAGGATAATGAAATATTCCAAGTTACCCATAATACAAATGTAAGAATCACAACATTAGTTTGGTGAGCGGGAAAGGATATTGAGAAATCTCTCAGTAGGTCCCTGAAGCTGGGTTTTCCCCACATGTCCCTATGGAATAAATACTGCTAATGCAGATTTCATTATTTTTATTTTATTTTAAGTATTTATATCCCGCCTTTCTCCCAAACTGGGATTCAAGGCAGTGTACAACCTTTCAAAACATAATTATAGAATAAAGGTAAAGGTAAAGGGACCCCTGACCGTTAGGTCCAGTCGCGGACGACTCTGAGTTTGCGGCGCTCATCTCACTTTATTGGCCGAGGGAGACGGCATACAGCTTCCGGGTCATGCGGCCAGCATGACTACGCTGCTTCTGGCAAACCAGAGCGGTGCACGCAAACGCCGTGTACCTTCCCGCCGGAGCGGTACCTATTTATCTACTTGCACTTGACATGCTTTCGGACTGCTAGGTTGGCAGGGGCAACGGGAGCTCACACTGTTGCGGGGATTTGAACCGCCGACCTTCTGATCGGCAAGCCCTAGGCTCAGCGGTTTAGACCCGCGTCCCAATTCTAGAATACAAAGTAACAAAAACCAAATAGTTAACAACAACAGTTAAAATGCAACGACACACACATTGGAAACCAGCCTCAAAATTAAGTTTGCCCTGGTAGCAGCTCCGTGGTCAACATCATCTGCCCCTTCGGTTCCAAAGGCCTGTCTGAATAAGAAGGTCTTAGCCTGTCAGCAGAAAGAGAACAAAGGGGAAGCCAATCTAACTTCTTCTGGGAGGGAATTCCACAATATGTGAGTGTGACGTTAACATATATGAGAGAGTGCTGGAGGGGAAATAGTTAAATAGGTTGAACACTCCAGGGGGGTGGAGTCAGTGGGTTTATAAAATCAGTTCTGGGAGGAGTTTGTTGGGAGTTGTTGGTGGGTAGTTGGTTGGCTTTTGTGGGTTGGCTGGTTGGGAAAGGCAGTTGGTAATAGAGAGACAGTTAGGGCCGTGGGTTCTTTTTTTTTATAAGATATTTATTAAGGTTTTAAAAGTTTATATAAAATAGAAAAAACAAAACAAAAAACAGAAACAGTAAAAATACATACAAAACACATACAACAACAAGTATAATTTCAATCCCCTATATTCATAAAACTTACTTTCCCGACCTCCTCATACCTCCCCTTTCTGTATTCCAATCTCTAATTAATTCAATTCAGCAAATCCTTCCCCTAATTTCTGTATAATTTTTAACCTTTCTTTTCTTGATCACATAATCATTACAGCTTATAACCACTTAATTTCAGGGCCGTGGGTTCTTGAGTGTGGGGAGGTAGAAGAGATAGAGAGAGGAAAGTAAGACTAAGAAAGTAAAGAGCAACAACGTTTGGAATGCCGTAAAAGTTTTGTTTGTGTCTGAAATAAAATACCCTCTTCTTTATTAATTGAAAAGCTGACTGAGACTGAAGTGGTTTTACCAGGGAGGACCTGGTTGGTGGCAGCAGATTAGTGGTGTACGGGTCAATGGTCCATGAGACGACCGGGGGCTCCGTACGAACGCCACAAAATTGGTGGCAGCGGCAGGAATTGATAAGTCTAAGAGCCGGTGAGGGGAAGCAATACACCTGGAGAGGGGAAGGGTAAATCGGTGAAGTGATTACCTGGCCTGAAGGTGTGATTGAGGCTAAACCCCAGATAACAATAAGAGCAAGAGATCTCAAAAGACTGTTCTGGCGGAGGCTTAGCTCAGGGTCAGTGGAAGGAAGCTTGAAGAGTTAGAGGCAAAAACCTAAAGCTATACTTTGGGGACCAGGGTCTTGAAAAGCCAAGCCGGGAGGAACAGTGTTGAGAGTAAAATTCTCTTATTTAATTACAGTGGTGCTTCGCAAGACGAAAAGAATCCGTTCCGCGAGTCTCTTCGTCTTGCGGTTTTTTTGTCATACGAAGCAAGCCCATTAGCGGCTTAGCAGATTAGCGCTATTAGCGGCTTAGCGGGCTTAGTGGATCAGCTGATAAGCGGCTTAGCGGATCAGCTGTTAAGCGGCTTAGCGGATCAGCTGATAAGCGGCTTAGCGGATCAGCTGATAAGCGGCTTACCGGCTTAGCGGATCAGCTGTTAAGCGGCTTAGCGATCAGCTGTTAAGCGGCTTAGCGGATCAGCTGTTAAGCGGCTTAGCGGATCAGCTGATAAGCGGCTTGGGAAAAGGGGGGGGAGGGGGAAAAACCCGCAGGAACTCGCAAGACATTTTCGTCTTGCGAAGCAAGCCCATAGGAAATTCGTTTTGCGAAGCACCTCCAAAACGGAAAACCCTTTTGTCTAGCGGGTTTTCCGTCTTGCAGGGCACCACTGTAATTAGTGTAAAAACTGACTGACCCATAATGCCACCCAAGAAGACCAAGCACCCAGTGAGAGAAAACCCGTACGAAAGCTCTGGAGAAGAGAATGGAAATCCCCAGGGGGAGGAAACGAGAATAGAAGAGATGACTAAAACCCCACCTGAAGTAGAAGTTCCACAGTTTTCAGAGGATTTTGAAAAGTGGAAATTAGTACAAACATTGAACTTGAAATTTGAGCTTAAGAAAAATAGAACTGAACAAGAAAAATTTAGGCTGGAGCAGGAATTGGGAAAAGAAAAATTGAGGGCTGAGCAAGAAACTGAACAATTTAGGCTTGAGCAAGAATTGGTAAAAGAAAGGGAACAGCAGCAGTTTCAGAGATGAGACGGTTGGAATTAACGGTTTTAGAAAATCGTAATAATAGTAATAACACTAGTGGGTAGAATCAAATGAAGATAGATTTAAAACACTTTCCTGAGTTTAGAGATAAGGATAGCCCAGAAGCATATCTAGTATCCTTCGAGAGAGCCTGTCACGATTTTCAATTGAGAGAGGAAGATAAAATGATGATCTTGAGAGCTAGGATAAGCGGTCCTCTAGCCGAATTATATGCTCAAATGACTGAGGAACAATCCCGAAATTTTGAGGTGTACAAGCAGTTAATATACACACGCTTTGGGATTACCTCAGAGTAGTTGAGAAAAAAATTTAGAAGTGTGACAAAGGTGAGGGAGGAAACCTATGCACAGTTGGGTGCAAAGATAAAAACTTACCTCACAAGATGTACATAACAGTTAAAGCAAGAGAATGCAGACACGGTACCTAAGATTAGGGAAGTGATGGCGTTGGAGCAATTTTACAACACAATAAATAGCCAATTGAAGTACCTAATAAAAGAAAGGAACCCCAAGACAATAGAGGAAGCAGCTGGTTTAGCCGATAAAATAAATGAAATCAAAGACCACGGATTTGATGGGCCAAAATTTGGTGGGAGATATTGGGGAAAAAACAAGAATAAATTTCAGCAACCCAAAGGAAAGATTACCTCAGAAACCGATAAGGGATGCAGCCCCTCATCAAAAAGCCCACATGAGAAGGTGCACACCCATACAGAGTTTACTGAGGGAAAAGTCAATAAAACAAGTTATGCAGGACCCAAAGACATTTCATGCTGGAGATGTGGAAAATTAGGTCATAAAAGTTTTGATTGTAAAACAGGAAAAGAAACATCTAGTTATAGCACCACACAGAAACAGACATATTGTATCCAGCCTGTGGAGCAGGGCCAGACTAGTCAGGTTGTCAAGGAAACGGACATGCCAACTAGGCCCGAGGCTGCTGAGGTAGTAGAGGCCGAAGTCCTGCACTGTTATGTGATTCAACAAGATACCGTATTTTTCGCTCTATAGGACGCACTTTTTCCCCTCCAAAAATGAAGGGGAAATGTGTGTGCGTCCTATGGAGCGAATGCAGGCTCCCTGGCTTCAGCGATAGCAAGGCAAAGCCTCCGAAGCCTGCGCTCCGGAGGCTTCACGTTGCTTCCGCTGAAGCCAGGAGAGTCTGCTCTTTGAGGCTGGCGGTGGGGAAAGCAGCGCTTCCCCCATCGCCCGCCCCAGAGGATGGGGGGCAGCGGGGAGGCGCGCGACGCCTTCCCGCTACTCTCCAACCCTCCTGTGGGCTTTTGGGGGAGATGGGGGAATTCCCCCACCTCCCGCAAAAGCAGGCAAAAGCCGCGCGCTCTTTAAAGGGGCTCCGTGGCTTCTGCTGGCTTTTCTAGGAGGTGGGGGAATTCCCCCACCTTGCAGAAAAGCCTGCAAGAGCTGCGCAGCCTTTAAAGAGCGCACAGCTCTTGGGGGCTTTTCCCCAAGGAGGGAGAAGGGACTGACTGGCAGAGTCAGTCCCTTCTCCCTCCTGCGGGCTTTTGCGGGAGATGGGGGAATTCCCCCACCTCCCGCAAAAGCAGGCAAAAGCCGTGCGCTCTTTAAAGGCTGCACGGCTCTTGCAGGCTTTTCTGTGAGGTGGGGGAATTCCCCCACCTCGCAGAAAAGCCCGCAGGAGCTGTGCAGCCTTTAAAGAGCGAGCGGCTCTTGGGGGCTTTTCCCCAAGGAGGGAGAAGGGACTGACTGGCCTTTTCAGTCCCTTCTCCCTCCTGGTCGAAAAGCCCGCAGGAGTCACGCGGGGCTCCTGTGGGCTTTTGCAGGAGGTGGGGGAATTCCGCCACCTCCCGCAAAAGCAGGGAGAAGGTCTTAGAGTAGCGCACAGGCTGCGTGCAGCCTCTCCACTGCTCCCAGAGCTGCGGGGGGGGGGGAATCATATTTTTTCCTTGATTCCCCCCCCCCCCCGAAAACTAGGTGCGTCCTATGGTCCGGTGCGTCCAATCGTGCGAAAAATACGGTAATCTCTTGTTAAAGAACGCTGGAGAGTATATCTGGATAGACGGAAAAAGATATCTCGGGTAAAAGGACACGGGATCACAAGTCACTATAGTCCACCCGGAAATAATCAGGGATGAGGCCATAATCCCAGGAAAAGTATTGAAATTAAAAGGAATTTCGAAACAAGCAGAGATCCTAAAGGTGGCGGAAATAGATGTCAGGTTCAAAAACTGGGCAGGGAAGAGGCAGGTAGCCCTTTCGGAAGAAATTCCCGCCCCCGTGCTCATTGGTTGGGACATTTTAGAACATGTGCAGAGTACTTTCATAGTTACCAGAGCAAAAGGGAGCCCACAGTCACCTAATCCTGAGGGGGTGGATACGGTAGCAGAGGCAGACAATGCTGAAGGACAGCAAGGGGGTGATCAGTGTGAGGAAAGAAAAAACACCTTTTTGTTTCCTTGACTAAAAGTCAAACCCCAAGTTTTGCCAAAAAACAAAAAGAAGATACAGTGGTGCCTCGCAAGACGAAATTAATTTGTTCCGCAAGTTTTTTCTTCTTGCGAGTTTTTCGTCTTGCGAAGCACGGTTTCCCATAGGAATGCATTGAAAATCAATTAATGCGTTCCTATGGAGACCACTTGACAGGCTGGCGTTGCGGAGAAGGGCTTTTCTCCCCACCGCAAGCCTTCAGAACAGGTACGGGAACAGAGGGGAAGGCGCGCAGCGCTTCTCCTCTGTTCCCGGGGCTTGCGGTGGGAGGAGGGTTTTTCCTCCCCACCGCCAACATTCAGAACAGCATTCTGAATGTTGGCGGTGGGGAGGAAAGCCCTCCTCCCACCGCAAGTCTTCAGGACAGCCATCCGAAGGCTGGCGCGGGGAGAAGGTCTCTCCGCCCCACCGCCAGCCTTCGGAGGAGGTCCAAGGACAGTGGGGAAGACGCGCTGCGCTTCCCCGCTGTCCTGGAGATTTCCCTATGGGCTTTCGTCTTGCGAAGGAAGCCCATAGGGAAATTCGTTTTGTGAAGCGCCTCCAAAACGGAAAAACCCTTTCGTCTAGCGGGTTTTTCGTCTTGTGAGGCGTTCGTCTTGCGGGGCACCACTGTACTGAGTTACAAAGGTACTTTGAGGCAGCCGAGTCAGAGAGGCCGTTAACTCCTGAGTGCCCAGAACGGTTTTGTTTGAGCAGGGACCTTTTACATAGAGAAGTCCTTGCCCCACCATGTAGGGGGGGGGGTTGAAGAAATGAGAAGACAGTTAGTAATCCCACATGAATACCGAGGCAAAATCCTGCAGCACGCTCACAACAGTACAAAACGGAGAGTGGCTCAACATTTTTATTGGCCAGGAATGGGGAAGCAAATAAACAATACTGTCAAGCCTGTGACATATGTCAGAGAAGAGGCACCAGTCAAGACAAAACAAAAGCCAAATTGTGCCCCTTGCCTATCATATCAACCCCTTTTCAATGGTTAGGGCTGGACCTGATAGGGCCATTGCCTAGAGCCAGCAGGCGGGGAAACAGATACATCCTCACCATAGTGGATTACGCAACCAAATATCCAGAAGCCATACCGTTGCGAAACACTGAAACGGAAACAGTGGCAACTGCTTTAATTAACTATATGAGTACAGTAGTGCCCCGCAAGACGAATGCCTCGCAAGACGGAAAACCCGCTAGACGAAAGGGTTTTCCGTTTTGGAGGTGCTTCGCAAAACGAATTTCCTATGGGCTTGCTTCGCAAGACGAAAAAGTCTTGCGAGTTCCTGCGGGGTTTTTTTCCTTTTTCCCTTTTCCCCAAGCCGCTAAGCCGCTTATCAGCTGATCCGCTAAGCCGCTAATAGCGCTAATCCGCTAATGGGCTTGCTTCGCAAGACGAAAACGCAAGACGAAGAGACTCGCGGAACGGATTCTTTTCGTCTTGCGAGGCACCACTGTAGATTGGGCTTTGCCAGTGAAACAGTCACTGACTTGGGTTAGTGGTGTACGGGTCAATAGTCCGTGAGATGACCGGGTGCTCCGCATGAACGCCACACTGAGCAGCCACAGAAAAACATTCTCCCTTGCCATGCCTTTGATGCTGGTGGCACTGAGAGAAGTCGCTCACCCAAGGATCTTAGTACCAGCGAAAGCCATATAACCAACACTTGGAATTGTGCTCAGAAACAGACCAGCAGCCAGTGAAGTTGTTTTAACAGGGGCAGCCACACACACAACACGTTACAGTAGTTCAACTGGCATGTGTCCCAGTGGGCATAGTTGGCGCATGGGCCATAATTATAGAGAACGTGGAGATCAGGACCGAATCCAGGAGTACACCCAAACCGTGAGCCCGACTCTTCAAGGGGAGTGAAACCCCATCCAACACAGGTTGAATACTTATTCCCTGAGCCTTCTCCCAACTGACCAGGAGCGCCAATGTTTTGTCTGGATTAAGCCTCAACTCGTTCAGCCTCATCCAGCCCATGACTGACATCAGATACGGGAAAAGAGATTGAGGCATTCTGCAAGGTCTTAAAGAGCACTTACCTACCAAGAAAATAGAACTGAAGGAAACACTTTTTCACGGCTTTGATAAACGTAGATGCTGGAAGAAGAATGGACTTTATAGATCGAGGGATTTGATTGTGGACAGTAGAATTGTATTGTACCATGCTACTAAAAGGCATAGGCATCCCAAGAAACCTCAGCGGTTCAAAAACATTCAATAGATTTTATTTCTGCTGCAATAAAAGACCAGGCCATTAAGGATCTGAGGCAGGGGTCAGCAACCTTGTTCAGCCGTGGGCTGGTCCACCGTCCCTCAGACCATGTGGTGGGCCAGACTATATTTTGGGGAAAAATATAGGAACGAATTCCTATGCTCCACAAATAACCCAGAGATGCATTTTCAATGAACGCACACATTCTACTCATGTAAAAACACGCTGAATCCCGGACCGTCCGTGGGCCGGATTGAGAAGGCGATTGGGCTGCATCCGGCCCATGGGCCTTAGGTTGCCTACCCCTGATCTGAGGAAATAGTTAGGAAAAGGAGAAAAATAAGGATGGGACTAAAAGGAAAACGGTTATGGGGGCCACTAGGTGGCGCATCGGAAGATGGCTGACAATAACATCTCTCCGACCCACACGAGGTAATTTGGAGGCTATGATGGGGGTAATTAGCCTCCTTAACCCCCCCAGGATTGTGGGGGGGACGGCCCTTGCCTGCTGTGCCCTATACCACCCCCGAATTTGTGGGGGTGGGGGCACTAGGCACAAAGCCCTCCTGTGGGATTCCGGCACTCCTGGACGCCGTCCCTGATTCACGCCGCTAGTTGCAAGCATCTTCAAAAGAAACAATTTGGACGAGATAAATTGCACATGCTTCAAGGAAAAAGGGGAGTAAAGGCTGCTGACAGAAGAGATCTCTGATAACAAGACAAGAATAAAATATGAGAAGATACGTCAAGATACGGTATGACTGAGGGGGGAGGGGGGGAAAACCTGCCTTCCTTTTTCTTATGTGATTTAACAAGAATCCCCTCCCCTAATGAGTCAGAAACTAAGGACTTAAGCTGTGGATTTAAGGCTGTGTGGAGATAAACTTTCGAACCAAAGCAATGTTTCAAGATGAAGCTGGAAAGCTAAGAGTTTTGGAATGACGCAGTTAAAAATGCCGTCGCCATTTTGGGAGGCATTGTTGGAGCTCTTGGGTCTGGGAGGAGAAAGAGAGAAATAGAGTTGTTTACATATCGTGGATCAGCTCCTCGGTGGGACTTAAGAGCGACAAATGCCAAATTTATGATGGAAAGAGCGATGTTATCTACGAAGGAGATATATGGAAACCATCTGGACTTAGTGGAGGAACGGGAAATCCACACAGGATTATTATTTTGCTTATCGGCTTAAGGAGACTAACAGAAGAGATCGTAAAGGAAAAATAGAAATTATATGAACAAGATATGATGTGGAAACACCAAGATAAGACTGGATAGAATTATGAATTTTGTTTGGACTGATTGGGACTGATTTGGACATTAACGCAGTAATAAGAAGATGATCTGAATCCCCCTTTGGATCTTGAAGTATGGGTTCCCCCAACAAAATTTAAAAATTTGGCTTTGTAATTTGGAATTTATGTGATGTGATTTAATTTGATGTGATTGGCCAGTTAATAAAAATTATTTTTTAAAAAAATAAATAAAAGGAAAACGGTTACTCTGAATACAAGGATGCATCAGCCACATGCATTAAATGACAATTGTGCATCTGCAAACAGATACTAAGAATCCTCTCACCAATATAATCCTTTTAATTAATAATAATAATAATTTTGCCACACACATTAAGCTAGCTGTGCACAAGTTAAAAGTGTGTACCTTATGGGCTTAGTATAATAGTTTTTTAACAGTTCATGTTTAATTGACATTTTGACTGCCTACCCAGGGGATTGGACTAGAGGACGCTTTGTGCCTCTTCCAACTTGGGCATTTCGGAAGGGGCAGCTTTTCTTCCCTTTGCACGGCCACCTGCTCCTGCCAAACCACCCCCCGAAGGCCCTCCCCCTCCTTTGGCATCTGGCTCCCCTGGGGGGCTTTTCTTTAGAAATGGAGCACAGGAGCTGCAGGGGACACCTGGGAAAGAAGCTAAGAAGAACTTATTTGTGTATTGTTGCGATTAAAATGATCTGTGATCCTGTTGCTTGAGGAGTATGAGGAGATCCATTCAAGAGCAACTGCACCCAAATGAATTGCTGCGCAAGGAAGACTGCTTCCATGCGGGGGGGGGCAATTTGAGGGGCCCTTCGGGGAAGCCCTGCTAGGCGGGGGCCGCCTGGCTTCCTTGGGTCTTTCCGCCCCAGGCCCCTCTCGGCCTCGGGGTCGTGGGCTCGACTAGATGCCCCCCGGGAGCCCTGCTCCGTTCTGCGCGAGGCGGGGAGGGGCAGGGAGGGAAGCTCTTTACCTGCCCCAGAAGCGGAGGCGGCGCCGCCGCCGGAGGCCTTTCCCGCCGCCACGGGCCCGCCCAGGATCCTCCTCGCCCGGCGCCTCGGCCTTCTCTCCCCCGAGAAGCCGGCAGAGGAGGAGGAAGCCAGCGGGCCGCTCCCCTCAGAGCGCTGCGCCAGCCGCTGCCTGGTAACCGAGGGACGCCAGGGAAGGGAGGAGGAGGAGGAGGAGGCCGAGAGGCTGAGGAGGAGGCGGAGGCCTGCCCACCTCCCCATCCCCATCATTGGAGGATGGCTAGATAAAGGCGTAGCGACTGCGCAGCAGGGAGCTCTTAAGCGCCTTTCTCCTATATATACAGTATATATACATATGACTGTTCTAGATCTATCTATCCACCTCCCCCCCCCCCGAAATATACTCAGAGTCGCAAAGTGATTTCATGCTCTTTATTCAGCTCATAGTGGTGAGGAGGAACGAATGAATGTCCCCTCAAAGTATCTGCTTTATATACATTATTTACACAATGGGCTGCACATGATTGGCTAATTCCGGAATTCTACTGTAAGCCAATCAGGTTGTGGATTTTCTATCTGGAGCATGATTGGGTGGTTCCTGCCAACCAGTCATACTGCTGCATTGTTCTAGGACCAATCAGACAGCTGCATTCTGAATCCTATTGTTCTAGGACCAATCAGACTGCTGCTACCAATCAGACTGCTGCAGTTTGGATCCTATTCAACTCAGTACATAACACCCCCCCAGCAGCCCAGTGTCTTCTGCATCTAACGTTTGTCATCATCATCTATTTATTTATTCCCTGCCTTCCCCCGCCCCCTAAACACATCTTGATGATATGCAAGGAGCCTCCCCCACCCCCACCCCCGCCGCCCAAGTCCACTGCAGGGTCTCTGGGGTGCAATGTCTCTGCTCCACACTATTCTTGCATTCAGTTGTAGCAAAACCCCAAAGTAGCACAGGTGTAAGGTAAAGGTAAAGGACCCCTGGACGGGTGGGAAGGGCCTACGATCCTGACACATGCTAAACTTTCAGATCTATGTAATTGATTAAAAAAAATACACTTGCTTCAACATTGCAAAGTATATCCCCCCCCCCCCCCGCAATACGGAAATTAATTTATGTAAGGAAAATAAGGCATGGTGCTGTGTTAATTTAAATATAGGTAAGACATTTGGGACTTCATACTTTCCTTTCCTCCACAGTATATGATTATGCATTGGAAAAGCAAACATAATGACACAAGGTTATTACACATTTCATACTTCCATGTCAGAACAGAGTAAAATCAGCATGTGGCTTCTCCCATGCAATTATGTCACACGTATGCCCAATGTAGTGTGTACAAAAGAACATGTATCGAATATCAAATGCTACAACATACACATTGGTTGCATGTTATTTTGTACATATACAGGAGTGTTTTTTTATGTAAAAAAACAACACATGAAGCATAGAATTTGCAGTTCAGGTGTATGACACAATTCTCAGACGTGTTCCCTAAAAATAACATATAAAATGCTCAATTTTTTATACTCTATAACAACACTTACTGGCGGGGGGGGCCCATTGTTAGCTTCCTTATTTCTTCCCCCTCCTTCCCAAGTCTCCGTGTTAATGATGCTGTTGTGCAAACCCAGACCGTCTGCCAGAAGAAGGGTACTGGAACACTGGTAACAAAGGGCGTATTGCCTATATCCTGATTAAACAGGCAGTGGATGCAAATTCTAGGACATAGTTTCTAATGCATCCGTCAGGGATTTCTTATTCTGCAACTTTGTCCCTTGTCCCTTACGTGCCAACAAAGCTGTATGAAACAAGTCATGGTGTGTGAACTTGCAGTCTTCTCTTCCTTCTTCAATGATGTCATTTAACATTCCTACTCCCATTTTTTTTTTTTTTTTACTAAAACCTCTGAACCTGTATGGAGCTCATTTTATTCCTCACTGAGCAAATGCGGCCTGTGTCCAGTTTTTAAAATTAAGAAACAGGACTTTTCTCCAGAGTAGATGGCAGGCCTGAGATACACCATCTCTCTCTAGAAATGAAGCACTGCTTTAGGACAAAATTAGACCTGATGGCAGCAGACACAAGAGTACATTTTGGCACCTGAGGCAAACCACAAATGACATCCAAGAAAAAAGGGGAACAAGGCATGGAATAAAGATCACCATGGACCATGAACCAAATGAACAAAGCAATAGGCTGTCATTAAACTGCTGTCATTAGCAGTATTATTGTTAGCACAGGTTTGAAGATACATTTGTTAGTCCATTTATCTAATGGTGCTGTATGCATGTTCAGGAGTCCCACTGCAGAATTGCAAGGGACCCTGAGGGTCATCTAGTCCAAGCCCCTGCAATAGGCAGGAATCTCAACTAGAGCATCTCGGACAGGTGGCCATACAATCTCTCCTTGAAAACCTCAAATGAAGGAGAGCCACCATATACCTTGAGAAGGTTTGGGACCACATCAACCCCTAAAACACTTTGATTGGTGCCCCCTGTCTCTTAGTTTTGTCTGAAATGTTGGAGGTAGAGACATTTTGCTGCCTGAGGCAAACCAGAAAATGGTACCCCCTGGGAACTGTAGTTTGTTAAGAGCATAGCTGGCAAGTGTCCCTTATTTGGAGGGACAGTCCCTTATCCCAGCGCCGTGTCGCGCTGCTGTTCCTTATTGATGGATGTCCCTTAAATTTCCTGGGTTTCAAAGGAAGCAGCTCCTCTCCCTCCCTCCCTGCCGGCCAGGGAGGAGGGAGGCTCCAACTGTGTTGCTTGGCTGCCCGGCCTGCCCCCTCTGGCCTCCTCTCACCAGCCTCAGGCCCTGGGAGTCCCTCCCCGCTGGGACTGGCAGGAGCCTCGGGCCCTTCTGCCGCCATTCTCCTCCCAGCCGCTGAACTGGGCGTCTCTGCCTGGGGCCTCCCCTCTGCCCGTCACCGCCGCTCCCACTCCCGCTAGGCCGTACTGCGGCTGTGCCGCCAAAGGACCCAAATGAGATGGGCAGCCTGGCATGGTCTATGAATTGATGAGGAGCCTTGAGAGGAGAGCGAGGGCAACCATAGAGAAAGCAGTTCAGAGAGAGGAGGAAGAGGAAGAGGCGGAGGCGCAGGCAGGTGTTCCAAGGACTACAAGGGAAGGACCGCAAGCGCTTCTCCCATAGATTTGTAGTGGTAGACTAGCATAGATGGTCTGATCTGCGGGTTTAGTTCAGGTGCTATTCCCCCCCCCCCCCACACACACACCTGATGGAACTGAGAGCTGCAGATGGAGCACGAGAGAAAAGATACAGAACTGCAGCAGCATCTTCGTAGCTTGGACTTTGTTTTGTGTGAAAAGTGGTTGCTGCTTGTAGTTATTTAATCGCAGTGTTTCATCGGCTGGTGTCTTGAGCAGCAACCTCTGGAAACGAAGGGCTAAAAACCGGCGTTGCTCTCCAAAATTATCTGGTCCCTTTTAACTGGTTGACTAAAATCCCTTATTTCGCCTTCTGGTCCCTTATTTTCAAATCTGTAAGTTGACCGCTATGTAAGAGTGCTTAAAACAGTCCTGGGAACTGCAGTTTGAGGGTGGCTAACAATAATCCTGGGAATGGTAGTTCGTTAAGGCTACTTAACAAAAAACCAAGCTACTGCAATGAAGGGGTTGGAGAAAACCCTCCCCTCAAAAAAACCCTCCTATTTTCAACCATCTGACTCTGAATACCTTTCTTCTGCACTGTACACACGTCCCCCTTCTTTTCCTTTCCATTTTTCCAGCCTCATAAACTATGAACCCCGAGATTTGGGATCCACTCCCAATGCTGGATTTCCGGGTGTTAACCGGGTTTGATGCATCAGCTACTGTTTGGGAGCGGCTGCTGCAAAACGTGGAGTTCACGCTGCAAGCGCCGGCAAAACTTGGGCACCCGTTTGGAGGGCCCCCCCCATATTTCGGGGTTTGTACTTAATGAGGGTCGTTTCCCCCCCCCCTTGTGTGGCGTCCTCCGTTTTGGAGGGCAAGGCATGGCGCGTGGCAAGTTTCTTGCTCCGCTCCCGGGAGACCCAACTTCGGGGCGCTTGGCGGCGCCTCCTCCCCTTCCACGAGCCTCTGGAGCCGAGGCTGGGCGGGACGGGAGAGCTTCCCTCCGCCCCCGGGAGGCCGGGCAGGGCGGCTCTCCGGGGCGAGGAGGTGGGGAAGCGCCTGGGCTGGAGCGGAGGATCCAGTGCGCGCGAGTGACGCTGCGGTAAGTGAGCCCTTGGGGCGCTTTCTCCCTTTCCCCGCTGCTCCCGCCCGCCATGGCCCCGATCCTTTTCTCACGTCTCTTCTCGTCCGTCTGCAGGGCAGCTGTCACTTCGGCTGGAGGAAAGGGGCGCGAGGGGAAAGCGAGGTAGGCTGAACAAGACTCGGGGGCGCCCATCGGGGCAGATCCCTCTTCTGCTTCGATCCCGGGGTCCTCTGCAGGAAATGATTGCATTTGCTAGGAATGGTCTGCAAAGGGGATCAGCGAGTGGTAATAGTTCAGATGGATTAACTGAACACCTAAACTGGATTAACCTGCTCAGTTTGGGCTCCAACTCAGAGCTTCCTCGGAGCGTAACTTTATTTAATGTGACACAGAAAGGTCACCACTAAATTAAACAAAAAACAAATTCAGACTTCATCCCTAATATGAATTATTTCCTCTTTTTCAACTAAGAGGGCACCCTGATTAATTGGCGGGCAGAGTTTGTAAAAGATGGTGATTCTTTCTAAAACGACGACAACATTGCTGGCAGGTGCCATCTTAGAAGAGGAATTCTTCTTTTTGCCTCAGGAAAGGAGGGAATGCCTCTTGCACACTCAGGTCTGCTGTGCCAGGTGCCATTAAAGCAAAATGCCTTTTCTTGGTTAATATTCAAATTTACGTATAAATAATAAGATCAGATAGATCAAAATGTATACAATTAACAATACAATTCAACCCCTAAGGCCTGTTTGTTAGTGTGATAGTTCTACAAATGTTACATGCTTCAAAGGCAAACAGTCTCTCACTGGCTGTGGAGGAGCTTTGCTCGGCTCCAGTCGGACGCCATTTGGCCTAGAGAGAATAGCAAAACACAATAGTCTGCCCTGGAGGTAAATTGTGGCGTGCAGGCCCTGTTCTTATTTCCTGGATTACACTTGCACTTGTTGGATGAAAAACAGGAAGAAGAACACTCTTGTGAGAATGCTGCATGTCGACTCCCTCTAATAGTGAAACCTCCTGCAATTTCACCTGCTCTTCTTATTATTTTGGTCTGCTTTTGTCTTAGAGTCTGACAACAACGTATTTGTTCATATTTCAGCTAGCAGTTTGTGTTTTCCTGTTGTGAAAAGAAAACCAGGGTAGCAGGTTTTCCAGAAGCAAACCCTTCTCTTTTAATATAAAGAAGATTTGGAACTAAGCAAATCAGAATGTTCAGTTTGCAGCATCTCTAAATTTTGAAAGCTTAAAAAACGCAGGCGAACTCTTCCGTGGCCAGTGCAGCATTATCCTTATGCAGAATCAGACAGCCTGCCTCAGATAGCATATTATTGCAGAACTATTAAAGGGTGGCAATTGCCATTTATAATAGTACTGTAATATTTTTACCATCATTGGGGCACTACTTGGATTTTATTCCTCAGGCACCAGAAAGTCTTGGGTCATCTGTATTTTCCTTGTCTCCAAAGATCAGTTGTAATTGCTTTATCAAGCCTCACCACTAGTCTAGTCCTCTCCCATCCTCCCACTTCTTTTCCATATTTGTAGAATTAGAAAATGTAGATATAGGCTGTGTACGCACTCCACCTTTAAAGTACATTCAAAGCACATTCTTTCCCCCAAATAATTCTGGGCACTGTAGTTTGTGAGGGTTGCTGAAACTGGTAACTCTGTGAGGAATAATTTACTGTGCCGAGAATTATTTGAGGGAAATGACGAGTGTGTTTTGAGGGTAGAGTGTGTACATCTTCAGGCCCTTTTCAGAATGCAAAATGCATATTGCAAACTCTCCTTCTCAAGATGAATTCTTAAAGCAGCAGTTCTTAAAGCACTTCCCTTCAGAATGCTCTCATCTTGGGACAGGGCAGTTAGCAAGATTGAGAGCATAGCTGTCAAGTGTCCCTTATTTGAAGGGACAGTCCCTTATTCCAGTGCCATGTCCTGCTGCTGTCCCTTATTGATGGATGTCCCTTAAATGTCCCTTAAATTACAAAGGAAGCAGCTCCTCTCCCTCCCTCCCCGCCGGCCAGGGAGGAGGGAGGCTCCAACTGTGTTGCTTGGCTGTGTTGCTCACCCAATAAGAAGTCTAAGAACGACTGGGGGGTGGAGCTTGCATGTCTTGTGTGTGGCTAGTTAATGCAAGCTGAGGGGGCTTTTGAATGCTGGACGCCATTTTGTTGCACGTGCTGCTGCAAACTGTGCAGTGCAAAGCCAGGCCGGGGAGCCATCTTAAGTTGAGGCTGCATATGCCTTGTGGTGCATGTGATTCAGATTCTATTCAGTTGAACCTCTGGTTACAAAGTTGGTTGGACAGTGTTCTCGAAGCTACCATCATGAGTTTGGCCAGACTGCAGGAGGACAGGAAGACTGGAGTGCCTGGAACAGGTGAGACTGCAGGTCCCTTATTTTGGCTGCTGGTCCCCTATTTTCAAGGCTGCTGGTCCCTTATTTTCAAATCTGTAAGTTGACAGCTATGATTGAGAGGCGGTCTCAAGCTTCTGCACTTCTTCTCCTGCCATCTTCTAGTCCATGTACAACACATGTACAAAACAATACCTAAAGTGGGAGATACTTCTACAGATGTGATTATGGCCACTAGCTTAAATGACATTTTAGAAGGATTAGACCAGGTATCTTCAACCTTTTCAGGCCCAGGACCCACTTTTAACCCAAACATGCATTTCTTAAATCTTCTTTGCATGATGGTATTTTCCCTGTTGCAACCCATCTTGGATCAGGCCACAATGCACTAGTGGTCCTTGATCCACCAATTGAAGACCAGTGGATTAGATAATACTAATGAAGGATGGATTTCTTAGCAGTGATTAGCAGGCCATGAATGAAACCTCCATAGGCTACCACCAGATACTGGAGACAATGACAAGGTTGCATGTTGTCTTCATGATTGGCTGCAAACATCCAACCTTCTCTCTGGTTACTTTCAGGATAAGCAAGGCTGGGCTACTTGGAACGTGATTTAGGGAGGCATTTCTTCTGTACGTTCTGTGTGCAGTGGAGGGAGGAGGTGCACAAGACTCCCCGGCAGGTTCCTAAGAGTTAAATTGCGGCTGAAATGTGTGGCTCAATTCCAATTTTTCAGAACACTCCTAAGTAATTCCCCATTGCTAAATACTCCAGAGGAAGCCCCAGACCCAAAGTTCTATGTCACGTGAATCACCATGGTTGGTATTCTGGGGACAATCAATGCGGAAGGGATGTTGCCTTCCTGTATAGTTTGAGGGAAGACTGCATTTGAAGATCACGGGGTCTGAAATCCTGGAAAGCCCCTGTCACAGACCCTTTGGTGTCCGTCAATTTTCCCTGCCCTTCCTGATTTTTCAAAATTGAGACTTTGGGGGGGGGGGCGAGGAGTAGTGAGCATTGCCAGTTTTTTTTTTTGCGTGGAATGGGTATTTTGCTTTGCCCCCAGACCCCAAAGGTTCAGAGGTTCCTGGTGTAGACAATACTGAGCTCAATGGACCAATGACATAACCTGGTACATAGGAGCTAGCTAACCTGTGTTCCTGTGCCTATGAGTTTCTAAGTTGCCACTGTTAGCAATGCTATGCTTGCCTTAGATGGACTTTGGGGCTGAACCGACCGGGGCTTCTGTTTTCATTATAGCATGAGGCTTCATACACAACCACCTGTTTCATCTGATTAGGAACTGGAGTGAAACAGTGAAGCTCATGTACAGTTGGAATGAGAAAGAACGGAAGACGAGACACATTTAACAAGTTGAGAACGGAGATAACAGAAATAAAAAGAACAAACCCAACCTGTTAATTAGGGCATGACATTTGATTATAAAGTATAATCAGTATTTGCGCCAGCATCAAAGCAGAAACATCAAGCTACTGAAAGAACAAATAGGAGTCAGACTTAAGCGTTTCTAAGGGTAATTATGCCTCCTTGAAACGGGGGGGGGGGGTGCTTGAGGGAGGCAGTGCTAAACTACTCCTCAAGAAACCATCCTTGGACTCGGAAAATCTAACTCCCGGCCAGTTGCCAGTCTCCCCTTCTTGGACAATGTACTTGAGTGGGTGGTTGTGGACCAGATCCAGGGGCGTAAGAAGGGGGGGTGCAGTCTGCCCCAGGTGCCACCCTGACGGGGTGTATGTGTGTGTGTGACAAAATGGCGGGTGGCACACAGCGGGGCCTGCAGCGTGCACGAGCCACGCGTCTCGGCACCCACAGGCTCTGTGCTGTCTGCCCGCTGCCCCCCCAGCTGTAGGGCAGCTGAGGCCCCGTGTGTCCCATCCCTTCCTAAGGGCGCCCCATGCTCCATGCCTTCCCTATGGGTGGCCCGCCCTGCCCCCGCCACCCCAGGTGCCCAAGAGGCTTCCTCCACCGCTGACCAGATCCTTGCGCTCTTGGAGGAATCTGATTTTCTAGATCCATTTCAATCAGGGTTTAGGCTTGCTTTTGGCATAAAAACTGTTTTGGTCACCCTGTATGATTACCCTGTATGTTTCCTCTGTGAGGAGAGAGACAGGGGAAATGGGTCCTTATTAATTCCTTTTAGTGGCTTTTGATACCATCAACCATGGTATCGTTCTGGAGTGGCTCTCTAAGTTAGGGATCAATATCTCCCCTTTGCAGTGGGATGGTCGTTCCCAGAAGGTGATGCTTAAGGGAGTGTTTTTCAGCCCCGTGGAGCCTTTAATGTGGGGGTCCTCCGGGTTTGGTTTTATCCCTCGTGCTGTTTAACATCTACATGAAATTACTGAGTGGCATCATCCACAGTTTTGAAGTACATTTCCAGGAATATTGTGATGGCACTCAGCTCTAGTTCTCCTCTACATCTGCAGGTGAGGCAGTGGAAGTGCTGGACCAGTCTCTTGCCTCAGTAATGGTCTGGATGAGAGCCAACAAACTGAAGCTCAATCCAGACAAGACTGAGGGGCTGTTAGTAGTGCTCTTTTAGTGAGACTTAGTTATTGCATTTATGAATTAGGGGGGGAATCATGGAAATGAAAGTTATTGTCAAAAACTCTCTGTATAAGAGACCGCCTGCTCTGAAGTATTAGGTCTGTCTTAAGTGTTGTAGCACATCTTCTCAGAATTCTGAAACTTCTAAGAAGGCATAGAAGTTTATAAAGAGTTGTCTCATGCTGAGTAGGGCAGTTGGTCCATCTAGGCTGTGTACACATGGTACCTTTAAAGCACATTTAAAGGCCCTCAGAGAATTCTGATTGCTGTAGCTAACCCTTCCTAGATACAATTCCCAGCAACTACAGTGTCAAAACTACAGTGTCCAGCATTCTTTGAAGGGGGAAATGGGCTTCAAATGGGCTTCAAAGGTATAATTTGCAAGGTCTCAGGAAGAGATCCTTTTCTGCTGCCAGAGATCTTGCCAGTTGGAATCTGGGACCTTCTGTAAGCAACACGCTGAGCTTGTCTTTGGCCCCTTTCCTATAGAATAGAATAGTTTCAGAAAATACAGAAGTTGGTTGGTCCCAATCTGAAAATGTTTTCTGCTGAGGGAAATATGTTTACTTGCTTCCAGTGTTAGTCAACCAGGAAATAAAAATGAATATATTCACGTGACTTAAGAGTAAATAGCACTTCACCATAGTTGGGTGGAAGTCACTCTTAGTGAAGCTCAGTAAATAGATTAGACCAGCCTTGCAAATAACAGTTCAGAAAGTGGTTTCATACTCCTTGTTTCACTTGCCTTCGTTTCTCCTCCCATGTCAGGTTATGCAACTTTATTTCTGAATGCAAGAATTTGTGCATTTCAGCATGTGTGCCTGTTACACAGGCAAGTGTAACTGTTTATAAGAATATGCTTTACGCTGTGTGTAAAACCAATGAGATATCTGGAAATATGGATGCTGTCAGGATAGAAAACATGGGGGCAGGGTCCTCCCTCCCCTCTAAATAGTGCCTTGAGGCAGTGTAAGAACCCCCCTTGGGGTGTATGGGGTGTTAGAGGAGGTCTAGTACCTCTGGTGAGGGACACGCCATGCTCCTTCGGGGGTAGTTTGTTCACCTTTGGTCCCCACCCTGCATTCAGCTCTCTCCCTTGGCTCCTAGAAGATGACAGCAGCCACAATCCCGGGAAATGGCTTGGAGTGGCCAGCTAAACCAAGTAAGGGGTAGCCATGCGCAGCCCCATCCTATGCCCTTTTGAAATGGGGTGTGTGTGTGTGTGTGTGTGATGTGGGTTGTTTTTTATTTTGATTCTGTATTTTGTGGATTTATATTCTGATTTTTTTCTGTGAACCACCCTGAGACCTGCGGGTATCGATTCAACAAATGCATAAGGGTAGTGGGTCTCAGACCCTCAGGGAGTCAGGGACTGCATCCGTATGCCAAGTCAGGCTCCGGTGGACCAAGCAGGTGAGACCGACAGTGGGGTCCAGAGGTCAAGAAGGCGGTTTCTGCCCAAGCTGTAGACCAGGGGTCGGCAAAGTTTTTGTGGCTTGGGCCGATTCACGGTCCTGCAGACGCCACAGTGGGCCAGAGTGTGCATGCATGCACAAACACTATTTATGGCACCCCTTCTGGCGCAGAGGAGGCGTGCGCAGCTTCCCATTGGCTGCAGGAGCTTCCTGCAGCCAATGGGAAGCTGGCCAGCGCCGCGGAAGGCAGTCCCCGCTCTTTTCTGCGCCCGTTTAGCGCGGCACACGGGAGCCAACCGAGCGGGCAGCGGGGGTCCATGGGCTGGTTAAACAACCCCCATAGGCCGCTTGTGGCCCATGGGCCTTAAGTTGCCGACCCCTGCTGTAGACAGAAGTGAGGGGCACTTCACATGTCAGTTGCAACCCTCTGTTAGTGAAATCTTGTGTCATCTATTCAGAGGTATGTCCTGCTGAGTTCAGTGGTGCTTATTTACTGGCGGCAAGTGTGCGCAGGATTGCAGCCTAAAGCTGCAATCCCATGGAACTTCAAAATAGCACAGTGAAACGTCTGAATGAAATATGCATTGGAATGGACTACACATAATAAGCAGGCAAGAATCAATTTCCTATGTCAGCCAGAGTAGTATTGCAGAGCAAGGATGAGATAAAGAAAACAAGAGGGAATGCATGAATGTTCATTGCAGAAGAAAATCTGCCCGAGAGTTATTCAAGCTGTGTTAGGAATTGTTTTAAATATAAACAGTGTTTCAAGGTCACTGAGGTTGATTTCTCACAGGAAATGGCACAAGGAAGGGATGAGACGATTACTGTTTGTGACCCTTTAGGGAGCTAACTGGGGGTGGGGGAGAAGATCATGTGCCCCCCCCATCTGAGATTTTATGGTTTTGCTGTTGTACAGAAAGTACCTAGAGAATAATGATATTTGGAATATTTAATTATGTTTATTCTCACAAGATTTATATACTGCTTCATTGCAATAAAGTCTCACAAAGTGGCATGCAAACAGAATAGAGTAACATTAACAGTGAAAAACAATTAAAAGCAACTATTTAAAGCATTTAAAAATAATTAAAATCAATGACAAGCTGAAAACTAGGTTAAAGCACATGTCAGCCTTCTATATGTCTGGATGGGCTTGCCTGGACAAACATGCTTTCAGCAGCCATGGAGTTTCAAGAGTGGTTGGTGCGACACTAACACAGCGATCACTTAGAAATGTGGAGCAAGTTTGATGTGCTTTTTACACGAAGCTCCATACATTCCCCACCTCATTTATTCAAAAAAGGGATCCTTCTGAAATGAAATAGGGTTGTATTTGCTAAACTGGTGATGGTATCATGTTTTTGGAACAGCAGCATATGCCCTGGACCACATATGCAAACAGCCACTCAGTTTGTTCCCCATTAAAATTTGTGGTTTGTGAAGACACATGACCAAATAATACTCACTCGGTCAAAAGGACAAAATGGAAATACCTTTCTGTCATTACTTAAAACTTGCTAAATGTCAGTTAATATCTCAGGTATGTGTGGTTTTGCGGGGGGGGGGGGGGAGGCCAGTAAACTTAAGCACTGTTTGTATTTTTATTTGTTCTGAACAGACCTGGATGAGAGGTTGGTTGGATTATTTATTAACAATATAAAAAAACAGTTTAACACAACTTAAAACTACAAAAATAAGGTGGGTCCTAAAAATATACACCTGAAGTGTCCAAAGCCAGGGTGAGCAGGTGCATCTTCAGCTTTCTCCAAAAGCTGACGCACCTCTGTAGGAAGGGTGGCAACATGAGAACAAACAGGCCTTTTCTGTGCTGGCTTCCTGCTTGTGTGGGGGTGTGGGTCAATGTTTCATTTGTTCTTGTGTATTTTTGTTATTTTAATACAGTCGTACCTCGGAAGTTGAACAGAATCCGTTCCGGACGTCCGTTCAACTTCCAAAACGTTCGACTTCCAAAGTGCGGCTTCTGCAGCCAATCGGAAGCCCCCTCAGACGTTCAGCTTTGAAAATAACATTCGAAAACCGGAACCCTCGCCTCCAGTTTTTGATCATTTGGAAGCCAGAACGTTCGACTCCCAAGGCGTTTGGGAGCCGAGGTACGACTGTACTGTAAACTGCCCTCGAATGAAGGGCGGCGTGTGAATTTAATAAACAAATAAAATTTGGACGAATTGAAATTACCGAGTCGTCTTGCAGGGCAGCCCCATGTAAAGCGCATTGCAGTCCATCCCTTCTGGAAGTTAGCAGAGCATGGGATGCAATGGCCAAGCCATCGCTGCCCAGCGGGGCCATAGCTGGCAGACCATCCAGAGCAGGGATTAGGCATTCCTAGCCACTGAGGCTAACTGGGCCTCCAGCAACACTGATGAATCCAGGAGCAGTCCCAGACTGCGGACCTGCTCCTTCCAGGGGAGAGTAATCCCATCCAAAGCAGGCCATCTTCCCACCTCCAGGACATGAGGACACAAAGCACCCCAGTCTCTGCAGGATTCAGCATCTGTTTCGGGATTCAGGTGTACCTAGTTTTGGAGGAATGACTTTCAAACTATGCCTTTTTGGAAAAAAGAAATGACTGGGATGCTAGGAAACTTAAGTTGGTCTCTGACTGCCATCAAGTCACCTGTCTTGAGTGAAGGAATGTCCTTTGGATTGTATGTTGTCACCAGCTCTACTCCTGGATCTGATGGATGTTGGGTAGGGCTGGGGAGTGCTTCTAGGGAGGGGCTGCTCTTTATCAAGCACAAGGCAACCGGAACCTAACTAACTGTGCAATAAGAACTGTAAGTTGAGCTTGCTCTTTCCCTCCTCTTCCCTCCTCTTCCTCTTTCCTCTTATGTCATGTATTTCTATGTTGCAAATCTGGGAGCAGGGACCATTTTAGTACAAAAAGCATGCCCCATAAATAAGTCAGTCAATATCCAATGCGGCAGTCCTTCGATGATATTTACGCAAGGGGAATTTTCTCCCCCTCCTCTCCACTGCAGAGGACTTTCAGGAAGAGGTCTGCAATGTGGCATGGGCGAGCTGCAGAAGGAGAGGTAATTGCATGGGGAGGATTGGATGAAGACTGCATTGTGAGAGCAAAGCTACCTTCATCTGGTTCTCCCAACCCTCAGGAGAAGATTTTCAGTGTGTGTCTAGGTGTGTGTGATGCAGGGGTCTGGGGAATCCCCTTCTGGGAGTTCCCTTTTTTGAGCAAGAGCATGGGAGGAAAGTTCTTAAATACAAACAGTTCAGGCTTCCAAGCTTGTATAGGACTACCTGTGGAATATGCCTGTTAATTGATGCTTCTGAACCCATAGCTCCCTCCTCCAGAGCAGCTCTGAAGCCCCTTTGAAAACAATGCTAGTGATGACAATGTAAGTGGGTACACTTATCTGTGGCACTCCAAACTAAAAAAAAGTGCCCTGCCTTTGATTTTCTGGTGTATACATCCGTCATGCAGATTTAGATACGGTGAGGAAGTTAAGCTTTTACCACAGTGCATGTGAAGAATGCTCTAGATTATGCCTTTCTTCACCCTTGGTTCTGTTTCCTTCCAAGATACTCTCTTATAGTGCTGCTGTATCCTTGGGTCACGGCAGACTGTACCATGCTTCTGCTGCAAGGGGACATCTTCCAGCTGATTCTGTCAGTGGGTTCCCCGTTCTGCTTCCTTCGCTGTGAACAGCACTGCTCCTCTGGAAGATCTTCTGTTCCTTAATGGGGCTTTGGGTAATAGCGTGGCATCGTGCCTAATGTTGGGGCGGAGGAAAGCTTCAAAAGAACTGTGAGGCGTTGCCAAATGCGGCATTGTGAACCAGCAAGAAGCCATTTTCAGGACAATTGTCAAGTCATAGCAATTTCGGAACAGATGCTGTGATGAATATTTTGATAGCATCCGCCGGATACAGAAGTGATCTCACCAGACAGTTATCTGAAAAGTAATGTAGACAAGTGGAATTCAGTTGTGCTCGACGAGCCTGGACTTACGGCGCTCTCACTCTGCAGGGTGTCTTTAGTAAGAGAAGAATTAATCCATTTTCAAGCATGCAAGTCGTTTTTCCGACATGTCTGGCTTGGTTCCAGGAGAGGCTGGGCCTGCAACATGGTCAATATTAGTTCTTGTTCTATAGCTTTACTGTTACTGAACCTAAGAATCATATACTTACTGATATGATATATGCATTTAAAGTGCTTGAAGGCCATCACATATATTATCTCCATAGTCCTTACAGCCACCCAATATATTTGAGCAGTTTTATTAGCCACTTCTTGCAGCTGAGAGAATAGTGGTGTTTCTAAGGTCCTCTTTTTCAGTCGCCGGCTGAGGTGAGATCAGAACTGGGGGCTGTCTCGATTACACAGAGCCACCGAGCTGCGTCACTTCTCTGCATGCTAAACTGTTCCACCCTCATTGATCATGGGGCACCAGTTTAGGCCTCCTTCCAAAAATGTGTGTGGGGGGGGGTACATGGTTTGAAAATTAATTCCAGAAGCAAATAAAGCATTTATCTTCCATGCTATCAGCATTCATTTAAACCGGGCCACCTGGCCACCTTGGAATCATAAATCTGCATCTCCTCTTGCTTATATCTTCCTTGCTTTATCATTTTAAACTAGTTGGCTGGAAAAACGGCATGCTAACTTGCAGCTGAATTCTGGACTGCGTAAGCAAATATCTGTGTTGGTTTATTAGCCAAAGGGAGGGTTATATTACCATAACAGGTGTGAGCTGGCATATGTTGCGCTTTGCAGTTTTGCCCTGATGTTGTAGGACTTGTTTGCATGTCTGATTTCTGAGGCACATGGGCTTATTCTCAGTCCTTTTCAGAGAACAGTTTTGGCTTTGTACAAATACAGACATTTCTGCTCTTGTTTTAAACACGTTTTTAAAATGTTCCCGCAAGAGTCTCAGAATATTCTCACCGGCACATCATAAATAAATAAATAACACACTTAAGGGAATTATAAATAATCACTATGAAAAGGAATGGCATGGGAGAATGGGTGAGTGAAAATTTGAACCCTGGTCTAGGCCGACACTAACTGGCCCGTTTTGCAGAACATGTTAAACCATAGTTTGAAGTGATTTAATGTGAATAAGCAATGTAGAGCAGCCTGCTGATTCCCCTATGCTTTCTTCAGCGTGTCTGGGAGGAAACAAACCAAAAGTTGGTTTGCTGCTATAAGCAAACTAGTGTCTAACAAAGCTGGAGCTGGAGTGGAGTGGAGCTCATTGTTTTGAGCTGAGCTTTTTGACTACATTGCTCATAGAAGCCTAGAACTGTAGATCTGGAAGGGTCCACTTGCTTTAAAGTAGGAGCCAATGTGACATGGGAACAAGGCTGCAAAAATGGCTCTTTGCCTTGTAGAAAATTCGAGGCCTAAGTTAAAGTCTAACTTGATATCAGAAACGATAAAATATGCCACCGCTCTGTGACCCAGTGATCCCAGAGATTCGATGCGGGTGGCTTGTGAGGGGACCTCGATGGTGATGGGAAGCATCTAGCTTCCACAGGTTGCTGAAGATGCACCTTTTTACCCTGGCCTTTGAAAATAGAAGAATTTGATCACTGAGGCTGATCCCAACAAGATTCGGACCTCCTCTCCCTTGGTCTGCTGCAACAGACAAGATGCAATGGAGCCAAAGGACACAATTGTCATCAAGTCAAGCAGATGCTGTAGCACGGATGCACTCTTGAAGTCCAGAGCTCAGTTCACCAGTTTATTCTGGGTTGCCACTGGAATTTGGGTGGTTCTTTGGATATATTTAAGAGCAAGCTTGTTGCAGCAGATGTCTTCAAGCTGATTTCAGCTGCGTGATATGAACGACCTGTTGGTTTTGTGTTGCCAATGGCACAGATGCATCTCAGATGGTTCCTCATATAGGCTGTTATTCAGGTCAGCCATTCTGTCAACAAAAAGCTTTAGCAACAAAAAGACAAAAGTGTCGAGAAGGGGGCTGAATTTAGCCTCTGGAAAAGAAGAGGTGTACGCCTGGCAAAACAGTTAAAGCGACAAGCAAACAGTGTCTTACCAGAGACCCACAGAACACTCACTCTGTCAATGGTAACTGCCAAGCAACAGCTAAGGATGGCTGAAAAGATTATTCGTTTTGCAAAACTGAAATATGCAGTTAATGGGTGGAATTAACAATAGCGCTAAGGAGATCACTCTGCAAGTGCAGGCATTTCTGCTTGGTCTGATGGAGCAACCGCCCCTATCCACTGTTTGTGGGGTTCTTCCGAGCCCCCCAGCCAACTTGGGGAAGGTGCAGTGGTAGGAAAGGGGAGGGGAGCACCATCAGTGGCATAGCGTGGGGGGTGCAGGGGGGGCCGGCCGCACCGGGCGCAACATCTGGGGGTTAGGGTTAGGGGGCGCAAATTACTTGCCTTGCCCCGGGTGCTGACAACCCACGCTATGCCACTGAGCACCATTCACTAGTAGGACTCACTCTGGCTCCCATGAGCACAAGTAGTTAGTTGAATCCAGCCCAAAGAAACTAACCACTATCATTAACACATTCTTGGGTTCTGCTGCAGAGTCTAACCTTAAATGCTAGATACCTGCCTTGTATTCAGAGAAAAATGTTTGTTCGTTTTAGCTGTAGCTGTGTGCCGAAGGCATTGTTAACCAATATGAAAAGATTACGTTTAATTTTATTACAGCTTCTACAGCTAGAAGAAGCCATGGCCCAAATGGGACAAAACTCCAGACACTTCCTTCTCTCCAGCCACAACAATGTCAATGCAGAAGAGAACAGTCACAACAGATCTGTAGACATCGCAGAGCAAATGGAGATGAATATCAGGTATCACATGGTATTAACATTCTGTTTTTCCTTCTGGTAACTGTTTGGTTTTTAAGCTTGTATGAGGTCAGTTCTTACAATACATGTTAGATGAGTAACTAGAGTGAAAATCCAGTGTTGTCATTTCTGATGATCTGCGTTATCTAGACCTCATCATGAATTATCTAGCAGTCTTTCCCGTCTCCAGGTCACAAATAACAGACATTCATAAGAAGCCCAGCTGTTGCAAAGAGCAGCTGACAAAGTCATCTTCACTGCATTCTCTAGATACCTTGTCTTTTAAAGCTACTTAACCTACTGATCAGTGCATAAAACACTCTCTCTCATTAAACTGTATTTTTGTTTGGAAGCTTGGAATAACTCAACAGCAAAACACACTTATTTCAAAAACGTGCCCCTTATTTTTCTAGTGGCTGCCTGTTCAATTTTACCACACCTTGACATAAGAATATAAAGACTGCAGAACCCTGTGACACACCAAAGATGTAGCCTTGCAATTGAGTTCCCCAAAATGTTTCTAGTCGATCTGCCCACATGACACAGAACAAAGAGGAAAGCAACACTGTTCTCCAGTTTACAAAAAACTTGCGTACTCGTAGGCAATTCTTGCCACGGGCAAGTGGTCATTTACTAGCCTGTCTTAAAGACTAATGGTGGAATCCAGTGCATGTTACCTTGGGAGAATTTTGGCCCATTCTTCTTTACAGCATTGCACCTTCAGTTCATTGAAGTTTGCTGACATTTGTTTATGCATCGCTCTCTTAAGGTCCCGCACAGCATTTCAATTGGGTTGAGGTCTGGACTTTGACTGGGCCATTGCAACCCCTTGATTCTTTTTCTTTTTCAGCCATTCTGTTGTAGATTTGCTGGTGTGCTTGGGATCATTGTCCTGTTGCATGACCCAATTCCAGCCAAGCTTCAGCTGTTGAGCAGATGGTCACACATTTGGCTGTAGGATACTTTGGTATATAGAGGAGTTCATGGTCGACTCAATGACTGCAAGGTTCCCAGGTCCTGTGGCTGCAAAACAAGGCCAAATCATCACCCATCCACCACCGCACTTGACAGTTGAAATGAAGTGTTTGTGCTGATAGGCTGTGTTTGGTTTTCACCAAGCATGGCACTGTGCACTATGGCCAAACATCTCCACTTTGGTCTCATCTGTCCAAAGGACATTGCTCCAGAAGTCTCATGGTTTGTTCAGATACAACTTTGCAAACCAAAGCCGTGCTGCCATGTTCTTTTTAGAGAGACGAGGCTTTCTCCTGGAAACCTTTCCAAACAAACCATACAGTGGTACCTTGGGTTAAGAACTTAACTCGTTCCACAGGTCTGTTCTTAACCTGAAACTGTTCTTAACCTGAGGTACCACTTTAGCTAATGGGGCCTCCTGCTGCCGCTGCACCGCCAGAGCACAATTTCTGTTCTCATCCTGAAGCAAAATTCTTAACCTGAGGTACTATTTCTGGGTTAGCGGAGTCTGTAACCTGAAGCATCTGTAACCTGAAGCATCTGTAACCCGAGGTACCACTGTACTTGTTCAATCTTTTTCTAATTGTACTGTCATGAACTTTAACATTTAACTTGCTGTTAAATAAATCATGACACAGCGTAATATGTCATGTGTTGTTGTTCATCTGAGGTTGTATTGACTTAATTTTAAGACCTGCTAAGCAACAAATGATTGCTGTTATGTCCCAATATGTAAAACCACAGAATTCAAAGAGGGTGCACTTTCTTTTTCCCGTGACTGTAAATAGGGTTTATATTCAGTTTCGGATTGCAGTCTGACAAATGTTTTGTGGCATAAGCTTTGCTGGGTTCCTGTCCCCATTATCAGACAAATTCTGTGCGAATCCAAATGCTTATTGGGCACCTATCAAATACTTTGCTCTAGTACAACAAAATACTGCAATAAATTCATTTAGTCTTTATGGTGAGGAAGACCCACCTCTAGTCCCAGATTCAACTCTTAGAATTCACAGTTGAAATGATTTTTCTTGAGACCCTGTCGAATTGTTATCAGTCAGAGGAAGCAATTGTGAGCAAGATGTGATGGTGATCTGACACAGGGTCAGGCCACATCATATGCCCATCTGCTGTAGGACATGTGTTAGTGGCAACAGACAGTCACATTGACTGCTCTGCAATAAGGACACAAAGACAATAATAATTCATAATGTTATCTTCAGCAAGCATCAAAGAAGCTTTTTAGGTTACGTAATTGATAAGACCTGATCTAATTAGCACATTGCTTTCCCTCCCGCAAGAGAATTCTGATCTACAGCAGAATTGGATTTGTATGGGTTTTTTTTGGGGGGGGGGAAATCAAATTCTGACCTCTGACAATCCAAATTCTGTATCCCTTAATTATGCAAATTAAGGCCGTATGCAAAATTTGTCATAAGGTACTGCAGCCCTACCTCAGCCCTTGTCCCTCAGCCATTCCGGTGGCTATTTAGATTTTTAGTGGCTGTTGCCTGCACATTTTCAAACCTAGCTTCACAGAGTAGTAAATACAGACTAGAAAGTTTTTTTAAAACAGAAAATTCTCAGGAGGCTGGTTTCCACATTATGTGCCAGTTTCTCTACCACAGAATCAAAGCATAGACACATCCCTGCTGAAACCACCATGGTTTGGCCCTGCCAGCGTTTTGTGAAAGCCTTACATGGGAGCAATGTTGTAATGATGTTTCAAGGGGTCGGACAGTTAGAGGCGGTTGTTCTGTATTTAATTGTGATGTTGCTATATTTTATTGTATATGTTTTTATTTATCTTGGGAACCATGTAGCTGAAAGGGAGGATATGTAAACCTTCTAAATAAATACAGGCACCCACCCACCCATCCCGATAAATAAATCTATTCAAATCTGGAAATGGCAGCAGAGAGCTGGAGGGTCCTCGTGGCTTGTTCCCCAGAAACCAAAGATGATTTTTTCTGTAGTTTAGGACTCTGGTGTTGGCTTGCACACTGCCACCCCCCCCCCCCCGCCACTGTGTGGCTTCTCCAGCCTCTCTGAGGTCATGGTGCTCTGAGGGGTGGCAGCTCTCCTGGGAAGAACCCCTTCTATATCTACCAGATGAAGGAGAATGTTCAAGGTAAAGAGAAGATTTAGAATGCTTTAAAAGAGCTGCTGGTTCCAAAATGGCACGCGGGAGCTCTCTGCTCAACAGCGGATGGGCGGGAAGTTGCTCCTGGCCGGAGGCTCTGCTGTGTGGCTTCCCTGCTCTCCCTGGTGAGATTGCGGGCAAGGGGGAAAGGAAGGGGGCCTCTGTTGCCCCTTAGATCACCCTTCCAAACAAAAGTGGGGGGGGAGAAAACAGCTCCCCAGTTACACACATTTCACGTCCCTGTGGAACGCCCTCCCACCAGATGTCAACTACCAGACTTTCAGAAGACATCTGAAGGCAGCCCTGTTTAGGGAACCTTTTTTTAAATGTTTAATAGACTATTGTATTTTAATATTCTCCCCAAAGTGGCTGGGGAAACCCAGACAGATGGGCAGGGTATAAATAATAAATTATGATGATGATGATGATGATGATGATGATGATGATGCATGGGGGGGCCTGGAACATAACCCCTGCCTAAGTGGGGAGTTGCCCATACATAGAATAGCCTAATGGTGGCTTATTAGACTTCAAGGGGTGGAAGAATCGCAGCAACTTAGAGATTTTAAAAAACCATTTATTTATTTAGTATTATTATTTTGAAGAATTGCTCTCAAGAACTGCCTTGCTTGATCAGGTCCATTTGATCCAGCATTCAGTTCCAGGCAGCAACCAGAGCATGAATACACTTGTTACTTAACTCCAAGAATCTGGTACTTGGAGGCATCTAGCCTCAGTATGTGAACATTTCATATAGTGAGTATAGCCACTTAAAGCCATCTAAGCTAGCGGCCATCACCCCATCAGATGGTAATGAGTTCCATCAGTTAATTATATGTCTCCCATCGCTGTTCCTTTTTCAAAAAAACGATAAAGTCCCAACATTTAGCTGTTCCTCATAGGGAAGCTGCTCCAACCTCTCGACCATTTTAATTCTTTTTCAACTCCCTTATATCATTTTTGAGAGGGTAACCACAAGCTGCGTATGCATTATCTATGTTCAGTCATTTATCAGTTAAGTTGTCTGTTTGCCTGTTAATTTGTTCAGCATTGGGACAGATCTATAATGAAGGATCATCTTCATGTGTGTTCAACATTTCCAGGGCTGCAACCCAAGTTGGACATCAGCTTGCAATGATAGGGGACGAGTGTAACAGGATGTACACTGGGAAACGGGAGGATTCACTGCTTCATCTTGCAAAGGGGTAAGGTCCGCCTAGGGTTTTTTTCTGTATTCTAATTCTGAAATGCCTCTTTCAATAGCAAGTGCTTTTTAAATGCTCACCAGTTCATTCATTCGAACAAACAAACAAACAAACAAAACCTCTCTGCAAGTAGAAAATGTGCATGGCAAGGCGTGGACAAGGCAATAAACTTTCTTTGTAAGTGTTGCTACTTTTTATTTGCATTGTGTGTTTCATCTTTAAATGTAGAGTAACATAAAAAATAAGCTACCCAACCTGAAATTGCAAGTGTTATGTTCCATCCTACCACCTTTATTCCCTCAGAAGGGAATAAATTGCCTCTTTGCCTCAGTGCCTAGAAGAGTCCTCATGGTGCCCAGGTGCTCACATGTCTGCAGGATTGCAGTTGGCCACTTGACCAGGGTGCAGAACAAATAATTATTCTGTGAGCTGCTGTCATGCCCATTATGTAATGTGCTTTTAACTTGTTCATAAATGATCTGCAGTTTGCTTATAATACCCAGTTGTTTAGGGCTGTAAAAACTAAATGAATTGAGAGAAACTTCAGAGGGGTCTCTGCAAACTAGGTATGGCAAGTGTGGTTCCGTGTAAGCAAGTGTAAATTAGTGCACATTGGGGCAAAAAATACTAATGGGGTCTGATGCTGGAGATGACTGAGCAGGAAAGTGATCTTTGGATTCTGGTGGATCACAGTGAAAATGTTGATCCAGTGCAGGCATAGGCAAACTTGGCCCTCCAGATGTTTTGGGATTACAATTCCCATCATCCCTGACCACTGGTCCTGTTAGCTAGGGATGATGGGGGGTTGTAGTCCCAAAACATCTGGAGGGCTGAGTTTGCCTATGCCTGATCCAGTGTGCATCTGCTGTGAAAAATGTGGATGCCATGTAAGGGATAATTAGAAAAGAGTTTGAAAATAAAACTGCCAATATCGCAATGCTTTTATATAACTGTATGTGGCTTGAAAGCATTTGGAATGCTGCATGCAGTTCTGGTTGCTGCACCTCAAAAAGGATATTGTAGAACTGGAAAAGGTTCATAAAAGGGTTACCAAGCAGATGAAGGTACTGGAGCAATTCCCCTAGGAGCAAATGCTACAGTGGTGGGGCTCCTAAGCTTCGAAAAAGGTCAAGGAGTAAAGGGAGGACATCAAAGAACATTATGCATCCCTGGTGTGGAGAAAGTGAGCATAGTTTTTATCCCTCCCTCATAATACTAGACCTGGGTTTGTCCAATAAAGCTGAACGTTGAAAAATTAAGGGCACACAAGGGCACACAATTTCTTTGTGCAGAGCATTGTTAATCTATGGAATTTGGTACCAGAAGCTAGGTAAAGGTACCCCTGACCGTTAAGTCCAGTCACGGACGTCTCTGGGGTTGTGCGCTCATCTCGCTTTACTGGCCAAGGGAGCTGGCGTTTGTCTGCAGACAGCTTCTGGGTCATGTGGCCAGCAGGACTAAGCCACTTCTGGCGAACCAGAGCAGCGCACAGAAACGCCGTTTACCTTCCCGCCAGAGCGGTACCTATTTATCTACTTGCACTTTGACGTGCTTTTGAACTGCTAGGTTGGCAGGAGCAGGATCTGAGCAACGGGAGCTCACCCCGTCGCAGGGATTTGAACCGCTGATCTTCTGATCGGCAAGCCCTAGGCTCTGTGGTTTAGACCACAGCACCACCCACAACCCTACCAGAAGCTAGGATGGCTTTAAAAGGTAACTGAAGAAATTCATGGAAGATAAAGCTATGAATGGCTGCTTGTCATTATAACTATGATGCCTGCAGAATCGGAGGCCGTGTGTGTCACGAAGGGGAGAGTCCTGCTTCTAGATAGGCTTCTAATAGGCATCTGGTTGGCCTTTGCGAGATCAGGATGCTGGACTAGAGAGTCCTTTTCATCTGATGAAGGGCTGCTGTTACATTCACATTGAAGCCACCAGGTGCCTTATAGACATTGTAGACAACTGCAATTCCTGGCCGCCGGTTTTTGTTTGATCGTCTGCAAAGCTGAATCATCCATGTGCTCACATTTGGCACAGGTTTGACTTGTAAGAAACTGTGAATTTATATGTAGATATTTGTATTGTCTATGCTACATATCTATGGCCAAACTATATGTGACATTAAATGTAACTGCATTTAATGTGCAATTCTGTTTTCAATGGCTAATAGTACCAACCTGGAAAAGATCATTATAAGGGATCATTATGGAGTCACAGAAGACAGGTTAAACCTTTCTGCCCCTGCAGAAGTCCTGAGGAAAATCCCTTCTCTTTGCACCGAGGGGTTTGTGTGTGTGTGTATGTGTGTTCCTCACAATGCCAGTAGCACCTCCAGAGGAGGGATTTTGATTTTGCTCAGGATTGCAGAAAGGAAAAAGGATTAAATTCTTATTTGTACCTGCTGAGACCACCAAGGATGTATTTAATGTTATGTGACTTCTAGTCTGGCCAGCTCCCATCATTCCTTTGTAGTCTAGTTTACAACCAAGAAACAGAATCCAACATTCACCCTGCAAAGTGAACTGAGAATGTCAATGGCAGCCTTCACAAATAAAACAGCTTCAAAAAGTCATTTGCTTCAGAGAGGGAAGAAATGGGAAGTCACACTTTCCAAAGTCAGTTTCTGATTTGCTTGTTTGATTAGGTAAAGGTAAAGGGACCCCTGACCATTAAGTCCAGTCGTGGCCAACTGTGGGGTTGCGGCGCTCATCTCGCTTTACTGGCCAAGGGAGCCGGCGTCCAGTTTCCGGGTCATGTGGCTAGCATGACTAAGCCGCTTCTGGCGAACCAGAGTAGCACACAGAAACGCCGTTTACCTTCCCACCAGAGCGGTACCTATTTATCTACTTGCACTTTGACGTGCTTTCGAACTGCTAGGTTGGCAGGAGCAACGGGAGCTCACCCTGCCATGGGTATTCGAACCACCGAACTTCTGATCGGCAAGCCATAGGCTCTGTGGTTTAGACCACAGCGCCACCTGCGTCCCTGCTTGTTGATTAGAAGCATTGTTTGATTAGAAGCATTTAATACTTTATTTGGAGCTCAGGATACATTTCCATAATGCCTGTTTAATTTTAAACTAAATTCTAATTCTCCCAACTATTTTGTTTCTCAATAGGATGGCAGCCAACGTTTTTCACACTTGTATCTGGAGTAATTTTAGAAGTATTATGAAAGCCTTTGGGAGTTTTTTGAACAGTGGCTGGAGAAAGAAGATTCTTGACTGTAACTGGGTAAATTTCATATTATTTTGCATTTGCAATTTTTCGACTGAGGGGCTGGAAAGAAGAAAAAAATGTAGTAAAAGGGAATTTGGAATCTTGCAGTGCAGTCCTATGCTTGTCTCCTTGTAAGCTGAACTCCATTTAGTTCAATGGAGCTCACTCCCAAGTTAAATAGAATTGCATTGTCAGCCTGCAGTACAGCCCACTTTTGTGCTTTGGCCTGATGGTTTTCATAGAACTGAACTATAAAGGTTTGTGGCTTATACTGCTATTAGGTTCCTGCCCAATTTTGCTTGTGTTTTCTTGAGAACTATTACAGTAATAGCAAATCAGGATGACCTCCATATAAATGCATAGACCGTTGCCAGTGAATGCCAGAAAAATGTGTGCTTCCCTGTAACCCCCAAATTAGTGCAAAACAGGATTTATGGGTTGGATCCAGAGAGGCAGTCTGTTCTGATATGCTTACTGAGAAGTAAGCCCCACTGAGTTCAATGAGATCTCCTCCCAGATAGGGGTACAATCTTGCACTCAAATTCTCATTAAAATCAACGGAACTTAAGTCATGGCTATCTTTTCACATCAGTCTCAATGGGTACAAAATCCAACCTAATGTGTTATGCTTTGTGCTGGCAGATCCTGTATTAACTAATTACTCTTTCCTCCTCCGTTTTCCCTAAATTTCCAAGGGAGCAAAAAATGATGATTGTAGGCTTTCTATATTTACCTTTTTAGAAAAGTTCTTGAAGGGGTTATGGGTGGTGTCCATCGCAGCACTGCCTAAGCCCATCATCATAATAATAATACCTTTCCTGTCAATGTACAACCTGTGTACAATGAAATTAACTGAGCCTCCCTCCCCCCCTACAAACACTCAATCTCATTGCACTCTGTGTGCTTGTCACACAACACACCAACCCCGAAAGTCAGTTGCACTATAGTATTTTCTGTTCAGCAGCCTAACAGCCCACGGACAGAAACTGTTTTTTAGCCTGTTGGTACGACTGATTATACTTCTATATCTCCTGCCCGAGGGTAGAAGATTAAAGAGGTGCTGGCCGGGGTGTGAATCGTCCCTGAGAATTTCCTCACTCTTCACTTTGTGCCCTTGCCGCCAGCAGTGAAGAAGAGCAAAGGCTTTACCCTTCAATTAAGCTTGGGAACGCTTCCATCAAAACTACACTTGGTAGATTGGTTGGTCCTAACAAAGGCATTTCCTATGATTATTTTTTTTATAGCAGCACTAGCATTGCGCAAACAGGGAGCTTTTCATGTGGGAGAGAATCCCAAGATGTGAAGAACAAACATTTTGCTGCTCCTGAATTCTGAACTGGTGCAGCTGAGGAAGTACATGGTGCCCACGTTGCTGGACTCCAACTCCCATTATTTATTTTACAAATTGATAAACCACTCCACAGCCTGATGGAATCAAAGCAGTGCAGTGTTGAGAAGATAATGTGCAAAACAAGCAGATTCAAAAAAGCATTGAAAGCATTCCTACAAGCCATAAAAGCATCCCTATAGTTGTGCAATTAATATTTTGTAAATGACTGGGACACACTTCTGGGGAAGCCTTCTTAAACAAAAATGCCTTTGCTATGAGGCTGAGGGGAACTGGAGTCCAAAACCAGAGCTGCAGGTCAGCCACCCTGGAACTACTGCAGGTGATTTTCCCCCTGCTCTCATTCTCTAATTCTTGTGGTTTTTAATCAGTTTGTTTATTCTTTTCCTAAACAGATTCTTTGGGTCCCTCTGAACTGCGTGTGCCAGAAATGGTGGCCAGCTGCGCTGCTTGCTATTTTGATGTGGGGTCTGGTCACTTACGGACTGCAGGACTAGTCGAAAGAGTTGCCAATTGAAGGTCACTGCTGGACTCTGACCAATCTTCAACTCACCCAGGAGGTGGCATTTGCTTTGTTTGTTTTTTAAGAAGTTGGCTATGGATAACTTTTTTCTATTTAAAATGTAGGCTAGTGCTGGGTCACTGCTGTTTTCATACTTTTAAAATAAATATTGATATGGGGTTGTTGCTGGATAACTACCTGAATTGCTTGTTTTGAAATACGTATGTTCAAGTGATTCAAGTCTGACTTTTATACTAAAAGAGAGGGGTTTTTTGTTTTGTAAAAGGGAATTTGGAAAGTTGACAGAAGGGTATGCTGGCCATCCTTTTTAACACTTGCACTGTAAAATATCTAATGAAAATTGGAGATCTTAAAAGACTTGAAAAATAAAACTGATGTTCCAAATCTAATTGCCAAATCTAATTACATTATTTCCTTCAACGTATGTTTGAGCGTGATCCATTCTGCACACATGCCATTTACGGATCCAGCCATCTCTCTCCTCTACTTTCATCCACGTACATCAGAGACTGCCGATATTAGTATTACGCCCATTTACAGTTGGTTCTTTTCTCCCTAGTGTCATTCTCTCAAGCTTTATATGGATATATGGTAGAATTGGCATCTGAAGTTGATAACACTCTTGAGCTCTTTTGGCTGGTAGCTTTTGACAATGTCTTAATGGCATACATACTGATTCTTACAGTGTACCATTGTCTTTGGTTGCATGAAGCCTCTGAAGGTCCTCATGAGGTTTAGTCCTCTGCTTGAAAAAATACAGACTTAAATTAGTGTTGGGGGGGGGCTTTTACTTTCTGATGCTGGTCATAAGATATAGTGGACTCTGAGAATGGAATGGGGGCAAGGTGGGCTTATGTGTGCTCGGCCAATGTGCACAGGGGCTCTGGTCGCCACCTGTATTCAATAAAGTTTATCAGGACAAAACTTGAAAATGATGTTGTCAACACAATAGTATGTTCCAGTGACCTATATTTACCAGTTCAGAGGGGGCTTGCATATAGGGGGCTTGCATGTTTGACAAAAATAAAATACCTAAAAACCTGTATGTTTTCCCTTAAGCTCCTTGGAGGAAGATAGGAAACACATAAATTAACATGGGTAGACAGAAAGCTTGTAGTTCATAAAGATTATGTACTTAAGGAATTTGTGGATTATAAAGTGGCTTACTATGTTTTCTTAAAATATAAATTTGACTGATAAAAAACTTTAACATGTAATTAATTACAAGAAAATTAAGAGAGACATTAAGAAAACTTGGTCATAACTCAACAAACAGCCACTATTTATGACTTCACACTGAAAGCTATGGAAAAGAATCTCCAAGCCCCACTTAAAAGATGCAGGAGCTGGGGCTGGCACCCTTAGGCCATCTTAGGCTGCAGGGGTCGTCAGTCTTCCCTGAGCCTTTCCCCCCTAAAAGGGTTTTTTTGTTTTGTTTTCTATTTCTATTTCTCATGGCTTCCCCAACTCTGCAAATACCAATCTCTTATATGTGGGTTTTGGCTACCTATGCACCAGCACTTGGATGATGGGAATTGCTATTAATATATATGCCAATAATGACAACACTGACAAAAGTTTGCCAGGAAAACATTCAGAAAGACACAGAACTTTTAGAAGACACCTTTCAGGCCTCCTCCACCAGTTTGCTGCTGCTGGGGCTCTTGCAAGGCCCTTTTTAGCAATCAGATTCTAAAAGCAAAGAATCAGTGTTTGTAGGACACACTCTTGCTTCAGAAACAAGAATTAGCTTCAAAACAGGAATTTGAACATTGAGCTGACAATATGCCACACCCTTATGCTAAAGTATACAGAGGCCTCCTCTGAGCTTTATTGTAGTTAATGTTTACACACATCAAGAGTGGAATTTGTCCTGACAGGCTAGAAGGAAATCAGTTTCAGATTTACGATGAACAATTTCTTCATAGAAACTTTTTCTTCATAGAAACTGTACCTCTATTTCTTTCAGAAAGGTGCTGCTATTGTAGATAACACTGAATGCTGGTTATATTCCTGTGCCAGCTTACCTAAACCTTCTACTGCTGGCTCATATCCAGCAATAAGATCCTGCCCGAAATATACCATATCTGCAAATCATGGCAGCAGAGCTCAGCTCTAAGAGTGGATTTTCACATCTAGAAGTGGTTTGTAGTTGTTGAATAGCCAAGAATCAAGAAACTACATTGACATAATGCACTGGTTTTATTAGAACTGAAATCCCGACGTTTCAAAAAATATAATTTACTCTGAAAGATGTATATCTTTCAGTTTGTAACTCACTGACTTGTGACTTGAGGAAGATCCAGGAACCTTTTTTATTGCAGTTCAATGCTTTTGGACACTGAGATTTATTTCAACCCACAGGTGTCATACAAACAAAAAGCATGCTTACATTTTGTATTTGCTACAAAAAAAAAAGCAATTTTTTAACCTATCTCAGCTGTAAGAAATGATTTATACACTGCTGCCATCCTCTGGCAGAAGACTTCCTGAGATGATTCTAGAAAGAATATCTAAAATCCATCCACTGTTAGGAGTGCTTCCACAGCAAGTGTTCAGTGTGGGATGGTAACGTTTTCTTCACTCGCTTTTTATGCAGCATCCTCATGATATAATCATGGGACCAATATCCTGTGTTTTCCCTTAAGTCCTGTCTTTTCTCAGACTGGCAGAAGATTGCACTGTAAGCCACTTAACACAACACAGTGCTGCACTACCCTTATACTTTTGACTGAAAAGCAAACATATATTGGAAGGCTGTTAGCAAGAATACAGGTAACTTGCAATTTACACACTTAACTTTGCACAATCAGCTTTATGCGCTTGGGGGGGGGGATTTAAAAAGGTGATGGGCATCTGAGGGGAAAAACTTTGGCAATCCACCTGCTGTTGAACCTAATGTGCTTTGACTATATGTGTTTTTGGCTATAGGTGTTCTCCGTGGAACACAATCCCCGTGTAAGTTGAAAGTGGCCTGGGACGCCATGTAACGTTTCCCAGCTTTCCTTTCTGGACATCTTCTGAACAGATGGAAGCGTCTCAAGAAAAACTCCTGACGCTTAAACACCAATGCTGTTACCAGCTACATAGAAGGAGCTCATGTTCCGACAAGATCCACTGATATTAAAAGGCACGGCTAACTTCAGCCCATTAATTTCAATGGGTCTATTCTAAGTACCACTCAGTTGTCTACAGCACATGGTCTTTAGAAGAGCCTTTTCTGCATCCAGTCAGTAAGACCCAACTCTCCAAAAACCTGTGGCACCCGATTTATAATTTTACTCATGTCCAGAAGGAAAACTGATGAGGTACTTTGCAAAATGGGGACCTTAATAGTGTGAGTGAGTATTCTAAAAAACTAATGGGACATTATGCATAGATAGCATACAATGGGTCACACAATCACTGCATCCAATATATTATCTCAGTGGGGCGAGTTACAGTTACCAATTATACACCAAATGCAGATCTCTCACCCACAATAAATGATTTGTAAAACAAAGAAAAACATTTTAACTTTATTATTATTTCACTGATTCTTAAAAGTTAAAGCAAAGACACTGAGCATAAGTCACCATGATTCTTTGGCCAATGCAGGTACTATTGATCAGGCTTATATAAAACAATTCTTTAAAAAGTTTGTAGCAAAGTAATTGATGACTCATGGTCAAATCTGTTTGTCTGAAGAAGTGAGACCCAGAGTGGCCTCTGAGGTAACAAGCAATTCTTCTGTGCTAGTTGTGTAGGGAAATAGCAATGGCACAACGGTATACAGCTCCCTCTCCAAAAGACTATGTTGTGTCTTCCTCCAGGGCTTGCATGATTTCATTTTTACCTAACAATAAATCCATTTAAAATGAAAACTTTTCCTACAGACATCTCTATGCTTTTTCATCTTCTGAAACATCAATATGTTTATAGAACTTCCAGGCCTTCAAATTGCAGCCTTTTAGGATTGTTCCTAGCTGTTTCCCAGGCCCCACTTCATAAGTATAAGGAAATCCTACTCCTTTTTTCCTTTCATAGATGGCATGCATCGTCTGCTCCCATTTCACTGGTGAAACCAACTGCTTCACTAACAAGCGCCGGATCTGTTTCGGTTCAGTGTATCTCCGGTTTTCCACATTTGAATAGACAGGGATGAGAGGCTTCTGAATATTAATTGAGTTGAGGGCTTCAGACAAAGGTCCCACTGCTGGCTCCATAAGTTGCGTATGAAAAGCACCACTGACTGGCAGCATTTTCACTCTCACAAATGAGTACTTTTTCGAATTTTGCTGCAAAAACTCCAAAGCCTGAAATAAAAACGAAACAGAACACTGAACCACAAAAACAGAGTTACTGCCTTCAATCTAGAACTGCTGTTAATGTCATTTGGCTCTTAGGAAAACCCTATAAATTCATTGTGGCCTACAAGTCAGAGGACGCATGCCTCCAAGAGAAAGAAAATAAAGGACATAAAAAGCATACAACAGAGACTTAAAACTTTATAGGGAAACGTACTGGCTTAGACTTTGCTACCCAAATGTTGGCGGGTGGCTTTTATACCTTAATTGCATTTGTTGCGTTTCCATTTTTGTTTTATACCAAGGGTAGCCAATGTGGTGCTCTCCATATGTTGTTGCAATACATCTCTGATCATCCCTATTGGCCATGCTGCCTGGGGCTGAGGAGAGCTTTGTTCAAAACATTTGGAGAGCACTAGGTTGCTACATGTGCTTTACATCATCACTGCATGTCAGTTAGATCCTGTTGCCAGGTGACAGGCTTCAATTCTAATCCCAATTACAAGCGGCTGCCTTTGAATATTGTTCAGAAACTTCAGAATGTAGCTGCACAGCTGTTGACCAGGGTTAGCAGAACAGCATGCATTGGGGATATTAAGGAGCTCCACCAGTCAGTGCCTATGTTCAATTCAAGGTACTGATGCTTAACTTTAAAGCTAGAAAAACTTAGTCGGATAAACCAGGGAGTCCCTTTCACTATGAGGTCATCTGGCCCTGATATCATCTCTGTCTGAGGAGAGCAGCCCTTTACCCACTGCAAATGTGCTTGTCTGTAAGACCTGTTTGCCTAAATCTATTGTACTCCCCGCCCTTTAGAAATCAGTGAAAATCTTTTCATTGTTCCTTTGATTTCAAACATTAACTTATTTTTAATGCTGTTCTTCTGCTATTCTCATTACTATTGTTCTTATTATTGTGAAATGGTTTTAAATGTGTTTATTATTATTATTTTTAAAAATTAAATATATCAATTGATGGCTATTAGTATAGGTACTTTGCATGTAAAAAAAAGCAGGATAAAAATACAATTCATATAACAAGCAAGCAAACTTCTCCCCTCAAAATACAGAATATGACTTAAGTACTACTGTTCTCTTGGCTGTCAGCAGTGCTACTGAAAACCCCACCAATTTCCAGATATTCAGAACCATTATTTTGAAATAATACCTGCAAATGTCCTGCAATGACTCTGCTGCCTGGAAACAAGTAGTTTGAAACTTCACATACAGGATTTTCAATGCCCAATGACTTGCAATATTCACGAGCTTCCAAGCAAGCAGTGACATAATTTGAATTATGCCGGCCAATAACAGATAACATTCCACTTGGGACAGCTTCTGATGCCTCCTGCATGGCTTCAGCACGCACCTTCACTGCATATAAGGCTAGAGAAAAGAAAGAAACTCTAAGAGGACTTAACTTCAGCATAAGATAAATGGAAGCTACAAAGAAAATTGGCTGTGATTTTACAAACTTAAATGCATGTTTCCATGTAATGATTTCATAGAGAGAGAGGTGAAAACTCTGAAATAATATTGTATTCTGTGATGTAGAGTAGCAGCTTTCAAACTTTTTTACTTCCAGGGAACCCTTTCCATATCAAACTGACCACCACAGTACTTGCATGTGGTGCAGAAGATTCTGGGACCTGTTCCAGAGTGCACAGTCAGTTATAAAGAACACTGGCTAGGCTGCTGTCTGCCATGAACAGAAAGCACACCACGGAACACACCCATGCAGCTGTGTGGTCCTTGTCCACAACTGAAGAACATCTGATACACATCCACAGAGTTCAGGGGTTCCCTAAAACACCACTAATGTAGATTCAAGATGACCAGAACCTAAGTATCCAGGAAAATTAAGCATGAAGGGCTGGCAATTTGGATTCTTGCAACAGGGACCCATATGTATATTTTTTCATGCTTTCACTCTGGTTAACATAGATAGGCTGCATTCACATAACATGCCAAGCCATGCCTAAGGAAATTTAGTCATTTGGACATCACACCAAACTCTCATTTAGCATGGCATAAACAAGTCTAGCCTCCTAGGCTTGTACAGTCCCACAGCTGAGGAGAGCACTGAAGTGTTCACTTCTGCTTTTATTTAGAGGTGAAACTCGAAAAATAAGAATATCGTGGGAAGGTTCATTTATTTCAGTAATTCAACTTAGAAGGTGAAACTAATATATGAGATAGACTCATGACATGCAAAGCGAGATATGTCAAGCCTTTATTTGTTATAATTGTGATGATTATGGCATACAGCTGATGAAAACCCCAAATTAACAATCTCAGAAAATTAGAATATTAAATGAAATCAGCAAAACAAGGATTGCAAATAGAGCAATATTGGACCTCTGAGAAGTAGAAGCATGCACATGTACTCAGTACTTGGTTTGGGCCCCTTTTGCATCAATTACTGCCTCAATGCGGCGTGGCATGGATGCTATCAGCCTGCAGCACTGCTGAGGTGTTATGGAAGACCAGGATGCTTCAGTAGCAGCCTTCAGCTCTTCTGCATTGCTCGGTCTCATGTCTTTCATCTTTCTCTTGGCATGAGTCTATCTCATATATTAGTTTCACCTTTTAAGTTGAATTACTGAAATAAATGAACTTTTCCACGATATTCTAATTTTTCGAGTTTCACCTGTAAATGTTGCTTCCCATGTCACCAGAGCTGGGAAAGGAGAGGCACAAAAGCCAGAGAAGCTGGGCTCATGCACGCTATGCTAAAACATAGTTCAGTGTGATGTCCAATGTAGTCTATGCTTTTGCACATCTGAATTAACAAGCCAACAAACAGAAACCACGGTTTGAAGTGAATTTGTCATCCATGGCTTAGCAAGCCTTTTGGGTGTTTGGAAGCTCAAACCATGGTTTCAGTTAATAGAGTTCATACAAGTCATGATTTCGCATAATGCTCAACTAAGCTACTGTCTGCCCCAAGCTGTATTTATGTCAACAGAAGCTAGACTTCAGACTAGCTGAAGCAACTTTCCTGCAAGCAATGATATTTAAATTCAGAATCTTACAACTTATTCCCAATATGTCTATGAAGATATTAATACAAGAAATCCTCACATTTTATCCACTGCAAAGCTGGTTATACTTTATACTTTTGTACACATTATATGGACTTGATCTGGATTTCAATTTTACTTACTTATTACTTAAATAGCACAAAGATGTAACACATAAAGTTGAGGAAGAAATAAAATAGCTGGACACTAAGATACCCTTCACTCAGTGGCGGAGGAAGAGGAGTGTGCGATCCGGCAGTGCGATCCTGGTGGGGTTCCACCGTGGCTGCCTCCCTGCCCGTGCTGGGCACCACGCCCCTGCAGGCGGTGTGCCCCATCCCTGCCTGCTCTCCGCCCCCCTCCTGGTGCCAGAGCATGAAGCTCAGCCACTGCCTTCACTAGCAGAGGACCACAAAGAATTGTGTGCCAAGACTAATGCGCCAGAGTCAGCAACACGAGTTGTCTGCTGGCACCTGGGGCGCATGTGCACGTGGGCAGGGGTGGGGTGGTCACCTGGGGTGCATGTGCACGTGGGCAGCCATCACCACTGGAACCAAGCAGGGCCATGCTGTTCTGCCTCCCCACTTGCAAAAGGAGGAGCCCAGCGAAAGAGCCTTGGCATGTGAAGGCTCCCCACTCCCCCAATGCTGGCCAGGCAGCCATTCAGCAAGGGGGCTGGAGATGCAGCAGTGAGGCTGGGCTCCAGGGCCCAGAGACCCCCAGCAGCAGACAGGGCAGGATGGGGATCCCAGGGGGGTGCCTGGTTTGTGCCCCACCCCCAAATTGTGCACCTGGGGCTACACCCCCCCTGCCATGCCCCCCGGCTACATGCTATCCTTGCATTGCAAAGATTTTAGATAAACGTTTAATATGAAAGTGCAAGGGTACTTTCTTGATACCTTCTGCATAGTCTATGGCTCCTGCAAAAACAAGGGCTGCATATTCTCCAATGCTGAATCCAGCAGCTGCCACACAGCTCTCCACTACCTGTAGAAATTTAAAAGGTCTCCAGTAAGTAACAAGTGGAAGTGATCCAGAAACACCCTACGCAGTTCACATAGTGTGAGAAACGCAGGCATCCCCGTGTGCACTGTCAATTGTGGCGCAGCCTGCTTCTTTCTCCTTGGCACGGAGAAAGTGGGCAGAGGAAAGTCTCCCTCCCTTTCTCCTAACATAGAACTCTAGTGAAGCATCCAGGAAGCTGAACGTTGGGAGAGTTTGGGGCAGACAAAACCCAAGTGCTTCACGTAGTCAAACTACGGCACTCCCTCCTACAGGAGGTGGCGGCCTTTAAAAGAGGATTGGCATGTCCAAAGTCTGGCCCTGGGGCCTAATCCGGCCCGCCGGTTGGTTTAATCCGGCCTCTGGCAGTTTATTTCCGGGGGGGGTGTGTGAAATCTAAGAAAAAGCACAACATCAATCCTTTAAAAAGGTCGGTAACTTTGGTCGGCCCTCAGGGACGTTCACTTCATCAAATCTGGCCCTCACTGAAAAAAGTTTGGACACCCCTGGATTAGACAAATGGAGGTGAGGAGAGGGCAACCCTTGGCCACCACAGTCAGAGGCAGTCGGGGATTCTGAATGGCTGTTGCTGGAAGCCCTGGGGGTGGGCGATGCTCCTGCTCTGGCCCTGCCTTCCCACCCAGCGGGCGGGCGCCTGCCTGGCCCTCTCTCGGGGAGACTCCTGCCTGGCCCCGGGGGCTGGACTAGATGCCCCCGGGGTGCCCCTCACCCTGGGCTGCTCCTGGTGCAGCTTCTCCACGGCGGCCAGGGAGCTGACGAAGACGGCGGGCTGGCTGTGCACGGTGCGCTCCAGCTGGGCGCCGGGCCCTTCGCAGCAGAGGCCGAGCAGGTCGTAGCCCAGGACGCCCTCGGCCACGCGGTACAGCTCCCGCACGTTCGGGTAGCGCAGGAGCCCGCGGCCCATCCCCACGAACTGGCTGCCCTGGCCGGGGAAGAGCAGCACCGAAGCCTCCTCGGGGGCCCGGCGCGCCTTCCCGCCAGGCCGCGGCGCCTCGTCCTCCGCCGCCGCCGCCGCCGCGTCCCGCAACAGCCCCGCCGCCTCCCCCGCGCCGGGGGGCCTCGGGGCTCCGCCTCGGCTGAGCCATCGCCGCAGCGCCGGGAAGGGGAGAGCGCGGCCCGCGGAGAGGCCCGGCGGCAGCAGGCGCCGCGCGGCGGCGGAGGTCGCCATGGCAACGGGAGCCTCCTTCCGCGTGCGGGGCCGCAAAGCGAGAAATGCAAGGCCCGGTCCGTTAGCAAAAAGCTTCCCCCGCCGCGGCCCGGAAACCCGAGCCGTAGAAAAGAGGGTTCCACCCCACCCAAGGTCCCCCCTCTCTCTACACGTGCTCGTGGGTGTCAGCGGCAAATACAGAGGCACAAATCCACAGACACGTATCTACCACAAAAGCACAGAGGCACAAATCCACTGGCACGTATGGCTCTGAGGAGTACGTATGTGCCAGGTTGTTGCGTGTGTGTGCTGTGAGTCACAGAATTAAAGAGACACAGACTTTTCTAGATTCGTATATGTTTAAAGTGTGAAGATGTTAAGGGAGATAAATACACCTTAATCCAATCTTTGGTAGCTGAAAAGTATACATGCACACGGAAGCTTATACCAAGAACAAAAGTTCTCTTAAATTTCACATCTAAAAATGCAGTTAGATATACATCTCTGCTTAGAAGTTAAGGCCTGATGAGCTTAGTCTGTGTGTTGAAGTTACCTTTATACTGCTGACAATAAAAAAAATAAAGGGCAACTATAAAACAGGAAAGGTTGTGTTTTTCTTTCATGACCATAGTGTTCAAAATTAGTTTTAGCTTAAATGGTGGGATCAAGAGGGAGGAGTTATGGGTCCAGATAACGGATTTCCTCCAAACATGCCTGCAGCTGAATTGCCACCATCTTCTCGAGCACCTTGCCCCCCCCCAGCTGTCACCTGAAGGTCTCCAAGTGACTTAAAAAGGTAAAGGTACCCCTGCCCATACGGGCCAGTCGTGACCGACTCTGGGGTTGCGCGCCCATCTCGCTTAAGAGGCCGGGGGCCAGCACTGTCCGGAGACACTTCCGGGTCATGTGGCCAGCGTGACGAAGCTGCTCTGGCGAGCCAGCGCAGCACACGGAAACACCGTTTACCTTCCCGCTATAAAGCGGTACCTATTTATCTACTTGCACCCGGGGGTGCTTTCGAACTGCTAGGTGGGCAGGAGCTGGGACCGAACAACGGGAGCTCACCCCGCTGCAGGGAATCGAACCGCCAACCATACGATCGGCAAGTCCTAGGCACTGAGGTTTTACCCACAGTGCCACCCGCGTCCCTTTCCAAGTGACTTACAGCAAAGGAAAATATGCATTGCTTAAAGCCATAGGCTCTCACCTGGGAGCCTATCTCTTTTCTGCTACCTCTGTCTCCCGCATTTGCCTTAAACCTTCAGAATTTCTTGGAGGGCTTTCTTGAAGTTCCCAAAATAAAATAAAAAGCACACATTGGCTCAGCTGTGATGTGGCTGAGAGAGAAGGGAAAAGGCCGTTTCCGCCAAAGGACCAGGTTTTGAAGCAGTGGTTCTCCAAGGGTGTTGCAGGAGAGAATGGCAAATGTGGCAGGAAGATTCAAGGACAATCAAAGAAACATCTAGACATTTTAGCCTAGTCTTGTAAAGGTAAAGGGACCCCTGACCAGTCGTGAGTGCGGCGCTCATCTCGCTTTATTGGCCGAAGGAGCCGGCGTACAGCTTCCAGGTCATGTGGCCAGCAGGACTAAGCCGCTTCTGGTGAACCAGAGCAGCGCACGGAAACGCCGTTTACCTTCCCGCCGGAGCGGTACCTACTTATCTACTTGCACTTTGACATGCTTTCAAACTGCTAGGTTGGCAGGAGCAGGGACCGAGCAACGGGAGCTCACCCCGTCGTGGGATTCGAACCGCCGACCTGATGGGCAAGCCCTAGGCTCTCTGGTTTAACCCACAGCGCCACCCGCGTCCCTTAGTCTTGTATACTATGCCATCAAAATAATTTTATGTGGTCACTGTTATGTACTGAGTTGAATAGGATCCAAACTGCAGCAGTCTGATTGGTCCTAGAACAATAGGATTCAGAATGCAGCAGTCTGATTGGTCCTAGAACAATGCAGCAGTATGATTGGTTGGCAGGAACTACCCAATCATGCTCCAGATAGAAGTGAATCCACAACCTGATTGGCTTACAGTAGAATTCCGGAATTAGCCAATCATGTGCAGCCCATTGTGTAAATAATGTATATAAAGCAGATACTTTGAGGGGACTTTCATTCATTCCTCCTCACCACTATGAGCTGAATAAAGAGCATGAAATCACTGTGCGACTCTGAGTATATTTCACTGGCGACGAAGGTGGGATCCCGCTGAGCTGACTGCCACACACAGCACCGCAGCACCGCCACCTGCCGCACCGCTGCCTTGCACCGTGTATCCAGGCTTCAGCTCCGGGACACAAGGAACTCAGAATGGCAACCGACAGCAGCTTCTCGCCGTTCAACCCAGCATCTGGAGACTGGGAAGCGTACGCCTCCCGTTTCACCTTCCTCCTAGAAGCCAAAGGGGTCACCGAGGAAGAAGACGCCAAGAAGAGGGCAATATTCTTCAGCGTCTGCGGAGAGGAGACGTTTGAAATCGCCCGGGCTCTCCTTGCGCCTGAAGACGTTGCTACTGTTCCATACAAAACAATAATGGAACAGCTGAAGGGGCACTTTTCGCCACAGCCCTCAGTGGTGGCGACTCTGAGTATATTTCAGTCACAAAACCAGAAACCATATCCACGCCTCTTTTTAAGAGCATTGGCTATTCTACAGTTAGAAATAGCTATTCTACACATTGTTGCGAGAAGGGATTTTCAAATATGAAAGATCTGAAGATAAAAAGGAAATGATACTTTCTTTGTCTCAAAGTAGACCTAATGTCAGTGAGATGAGCCGGCAAAAGCAAACTCAGGCCTCTCACTGAAGTTTGCAGACATACTTAAGGCATCTGTATCTGAAGAAGTGTGCATGCACACGAAAGCTCATACCAATAACAAACTTAGCTGGTCTCTAAGGTGCTACTGGAAAGATTTTTATTTTATTTTATTTCGATTAAGGCACCTGTGTAAGAGGCTCGTGCATAACAGACGCATTGTGTTATACTTTCTGGCTGCCGCGGGGTCCTATGATGAAATGGTTGCGTTCTGTGTTATAAATCAGGCGCTGCCAGGAGTGGCTTTATTCTGGTTCCCAAAGCATTTCCAAAGCGCCTCTTCCTTGCTCTCCACAGCCTCGAGATGGGCGCGCCCCTTGCTCCCTTCTCCGCCTCCCGCCCGCCCACTGGGCCGCTCCCTCGCTGCCTTTCCCACAACCCTTTCGCTTTCTCCGAGCAGCGAGGTCAGCGGAGGAAGCAGCGGCAGCAGCAGCAGCAGACGCAGGTACGGGAATCTAACGCCTTTGAGAGCCCTTGCTCCAGCAGATGCGCACTGAGGACTAGGAGCGCGGGCAGCTTCCTAGGACCTGTAGAGCTGGAAGGGACCCCCCGGTCATCTAGTCCAACCCCCCCTGCAATGCACGAACCTGCCACGTGGGGTTCGAACCCGCGACCTTGAGATTGAAGAGTTTCAAGGTCTCCCGACTGAGCCGTCCCGAACCTCTGCTTAAAGACCTCCAGGATCACAGGAAAGGGGGAAAGTCCATATAGAGGCAAAGGCACGAGGAGGTTGTGCCTAACTTGGGAAGGGCGTTACCCACAGCTTGCGAGGAAGGCAGGGGCTCCGCCGAGTCGGGCGCGTATCCCCGATGGTCCTCCTGTTGCCAGAGATATTGTTACCTGGCTGCCCTGAGCAGGGAACGTAGTAACCGCTGAAAGGGCGGCGTGAAATCCTGGCAGCGCATCTCCCGCGGCCCATCTAGGCGATCCCCACCTCCGCAGGCGAGCAAGTTTGTAGAAGTCAGCGACTGAAAACGGAAACCTGGAGAGATGGCGCCTGGCCTCCTCAGCTGCCAACATAGAAACTAAATAGGAGAAAGCAAACCCCACAACTTGCTGCAGAGGATGGGTTGGGGTGCTACTCCAGCTCCCCCCCTTCCAGGCTTCTCCTAAAGAGCAGGGGGTCCTCTAGCACCTCTGTATTGTCTAGATAAATCTCTTCCATCCCCTCCTGGAGACTTGGAACAATTTGCCCAATGCCTTGATAAACCACAGCAATTAAATAAAGAGCTGTATTTATAATTTCTTCAGAGTTTTTTTAGGGGGTGGGGGCAGTTACAGCAAAACAGCCCCCCATCACCAGCCAGTTCATCCAAAACTAACTGCCTAGCACCCACGATTTAAATGAGCTGCGGTCATTCAGGTTGAATCAATTGCATATTAGGGCTGTTTGGTGATGTGTGCCTTTTCTTGAAAAGTTAACCTTGCTTTGGGTTCTTCTACAATTCCACACCGGCTCAGAGCATTCAACAGGAGAGAAGCAACTTTATAAATCTGCGTCTGTTGCTGCCTTTTTAAGGCCAGGGCTCTAGAGGCCTTCATAAAAAAGGTAAAGGGACCCCTGACCGTGTTAATTCACTGGATGATTTCATTCAACACTTTGTTTCAGCAGTTGAATTTCTCCATGCAGTTCAGCTTTAAAAGACACATGCTAGACAGCAGCTACCTTCACAACTAGGAGTCGGTACTTGGCTATATCAAAGCAAGTTTGCAAGCAGGAGTCGTAGGGGTTAAGGGTCTAAAGAAAGCAGAAACCTGACTGGTAGAGCAGGTGCTGATTCTGACATGCTTAACTCCCACACTAGCCTGAAGCAGTTTTTAAAAAATTGAATGGAGTAGCATGGATTTCAATGATTATTTGCATTGGAGACTGAAAGTTATGACTGCCTGAATTTAATTTACAGGAGATTAAATGTTTTGTGATTATCGTTCTGTAGCAACATGTTTTACCATCCTTTGGCAAATCTCCATGAAGTGCTTTTTAGGGATGTCACCCTCTTCGGCCACCACACCTGGCCTGCTCTTGTCCCTTGGCCAGCACGGAATTCAGCAGACGAAGCTTTTCTTGGCCTGCAAGAAAGTGCTGAGAAAAATTCACATGTAAAATGTGGAGCTGTTATTAAAGGCCAGAAATAAAAGGAGGAAATCTGTTCACTTGCCACCTTTTGTTTCTGGTCTTGCCTTTGAGCCCTTAACAGTAGCCTAACTTTCTACCAGTTCAGTTTTTTGGCATAGCTGTCAACTTTTCCCTTTTTTAAAGGGAAATTCCCTTATTCCGAATAGGATTCCTCGCAAGAAAAGTGAAAAGTTGAGAGCTATGGTTTTTGGTTGTTGAAGAAGTACTGGGGCTAAGGGATTAATAGGGCAAAGACCAAAATATCCTCCCTTATCCGATGAACAGTTAGAACATAGAAATGAATAAAAACAAATGTGAGGACACAAGGGACCAGAAAATGAAGTAATTTTTCCTAACTCAGCAGAGTAGAGCTAAGGGGAGAGCGTGCAGTTTTCACTTCCTCAGGTCAGTTGTTGCTGTTGTTAGAATTTATATACCGCCCTATACCTGGAGGTCTCGGGGCAGTTCACAGAGTCTCAGTGACCTTCTTATCGCAGCACGCTGGCCGGGGGTGGGGTGGGGGCACTTCACTTGCTAATTTCTAGCCTGCCAAGCGGCTGTTAAAGGCACATTCTTTTTGGGTGGATTCTTAGTCCAGAATGAATTTCCCAACCTGTATAGACTTTCTTTGCTCCTGGATTGGTTAAAGCGTAGCAATTAACCCCTACTATGTCCTGTCAGAGATGCCTATCCAAATTAATCAGATTCACTGAAATAAATGGATTTGGGTTGCTTGTCAATTGATGTCAGCCAGTCCACGCTGCAAATGAGCAACTTTGGGTGGTACCGTTACTTGGGGTGGGGGCTTTTTATTATACCCATTTTCTTCCCTGGCCCCACTTGAGCTAGCTATTACAAAACAGAGTGAATGTGTAAAATGGCTGCAGTTCAGCCACAACCATTACATGGAGAGATTACATAAAAAGGGTGATAAGTTTTGCAAACATTATGAAACAAGTCCGATTTCACAGGACAACTTGATATGAGTGGAAAGGTCTCTACTTGTTTAACTGATCACGTCTCTTACTTTTGAAGCCACTTTTTTCCTGTTAGGCTTGTTGTAGAAGCAATGTAATAACTTACACAACCTCTGCCCTGTTTTACCAAATGTATTATGTAGAGAGTTCAAATTACACTGAAGAGAGGAGGACGGGCGTTTTCCTTTAGCACATTTGCCTCCAGTAGGGAATTAATTCTCATTCTCATGGCTGGCAGAGTCAATATCTTTAAAAACCCCTGGCCCTGATGTTCCTGTGCCTTTCATAGTGAACCTGGATATAGAGAAATGAAACAATCAACATTTTTTCCTGGCATGGAGATAACATGATGGGAAGCATTTACCTTTTGCATGTTGGTCTGCTGCTGGTGTTGTAATAAAAAAAATCCTAATTATTTGCACAAACAATTTATTGACCGTGGCAGGAAGGATAACCTAGTGAGGTACAGTGGAATCCTTACCATGTCAACTTGGAAGTATGTCCCATTGACTTCAGTGGGGCTTCCTTCCAGGCAAGTGGGGTTAGGATTGTTGCCATAGAGCATGTCCAGAAATTCATGTTCATATGCCCAAGAATCAAGGCTTTCTGGGAGATGATATATAATGAAATGAAAAAGGTATTTAAATATACCTTCCTGAAGAAACCAGAGGCCTTTCTTCTGGGCATTGTCGGCCAATTGGTGCCAAAGAAGGAGAGAACTTTTTTTATGTACGCTACAACAGCAGCAAGAATACTTATTGCAAAGTATTGGAAGACACAAGATTTACCCACTTCGGAAGAATGGCAGATGAAGGTGATGGACTATATGGGATTGGCAGAAATGACTGGCAGAATCCGAGACCAGGGAGAAGAGTCGGTGGAAGAAGATTGGAAGAAATTCAAAGACTATTTGCAGAAATATTGTAAAATTAACGAATGTTAGAATGATGTTGGATAGAAATTAAGTGGTTTCCAGCTGTAATGCTTTAAGAGAATATGAAAAAAGGGTTAAAAATAGGCAAAAACATAATGGTAAGGATTTGCTGAACCAACAATTTGAGGTGGAATACAAAAAAGGGAGGTATGAGGAGGTCTGGGAAACAAGCTAAAGGAAAATAAGCAATGGAAAATTTGTGTGTTTTTAATTATTTTTATTTTGTATTTTTGTTATTTTTTTTAATTTATTGTAATACTTTAAAAAATCTTAATAAATATCTTATTTAAAAAAAAAGAAATTCATGTTCATAAAACAGGCAGGTGGAGTATATGTGAACTCTGAGCTTTTTTTACCTTGCTGCACCCAAAAAGAGCCTTTTCTACGTATGCTGAGCAACAGTTAGAACAATTAATTGAAACAAGTTATACGGGTTTCTGCAACACCTTCCTGTGTCTGATGCTGTTTATAAGGCTTGGCCTCCTCGCAGGTCATGCTTCCATTACCATATTTGCTGGAATACTTTTCTCCTAGGAAAGTTGCAACTTCACCCTCTTATTTCCACCTACCGTATTTTTCGTTCTATAAGACGCACCAGACCACAAGACGCACCTAGTTTTTGGAGGAGGAAAACAAGAAAAAAAATATTCTGAATCTCAGAAGCCAGAACAGCAAGAGGGATCGCTGCGCAGTGAAAGCAGTGATCCCTCTTGCTGTTCTGGCTTCTGGGATAGCTGCGCAGCCTGCATTCGCCCCATAAGACGCACACACATTTCCCCTTACTTTTTAGGAGGGAAAAAGTGAGTCTTACAGAGCAAAAAATACGGTAAATCTAATTGAATCCCATTTGCACTTTTAAAAATGCTGAATTGCACACGCACACACACACACAGATTGGGTAACCACAGACAGCTCAAGGGGAGAGTAATAGGCCTGCTCTATTCTGCCACACCTGGAATTCTGTGTCCAGTTCATGGGTGCTTTAGTTGAGATTCCTGCATTGCAGGGGGTTGGACTAGATGACCCTAGAGGTCCCGTCCAACTCTACGATTCTACATGTTTGGGTAAGGACTCACCAGTCAAACACTACAGAGTTTTTTGTATGAACTGAAAACACGCAGCACTGTTCAATAGAATCAGTTCCCCACCTTCAGTCTTTGGAAACCAGTTGAGGCGGCCAGTTTGTTGCTGCAGCAGGGCAGCAACCCTTCCTTGCTTTTGAACCCTCAGCCACTGGGACGCAAAGGCATATAGGCCCAACTATCAGCTTTTCTGCACTGCTAATATTTTGCTGGTATTTGTGAAACTGCACTTTGCAAAGTCAACTCTCACCCAGTTTGCATATTTGTTTCAGAAATGGAAGCGCTCCCCTCATGGGCTCCTGCTGTTGCTTTCACGCTCTTGCCAAATGCCGGAAGCATCTGGGGAGCTAGGATTGTCAAGAAAGAACTGCCTACGTGGTATGAATCACTGGAGAAGCCATCTTGGCGCCCCCCCAACTGGGTTTTCCCACCTGTCTGGGGAGCATTATATTCGTCAATGGGGTATGTAGTCTTATTTTTACAATATAGTTGTTTAAGGCCTTTAAAAATATGTACACTAAGAAATCTGAACTTGCCTAAGTAAATCCCATCAAGCTCTCTTCTGGTTTTGGATATCTGAAGGGATTATGCCCATATTTTACCCTATGGGCTAGAAAACTTGCTTATTAAAAAGAAAATGAAAGTAGAGATTCATAGGGAAATGAAGTTTGAGAATTTTCATGCTCCTTAAGATTGTGGCAAAAGTTCATTTCCAGGTTTTTTTTAGCACTTGCACAGAGATGTAAAGTTTTGATGTCTGCAGTCCAGAACTTAAGGGCGCAGGCTGAGGTATGTATCACTTGGTACTAGGCCTATAAATATAGGTAAAGATAAAGGTACCCTTGCCCGTACGGGCCAGTCGTGTCCGACTCTGGGGTTGCGCGCCCATCTCGCTTAAGAGGCCGGGGGCCAGCGCTGTCCGAAGACACTTCCGGGTCACGTGGCCAGCGTGACAAGCTGCATCTGGCGAGCCAGCGCAGCACACTGAACGCCGTTTACCTTCCTGCTGGTAAGCGGTCCCTATTTATCTACTTGCACCCGGGGGTGCTTTCGAACTGCTAGGTTGGCAGGCGCTGGGACCGAGCAACGGGAGCTCACCCCGCTGCGGGGATTCGAACAGCCGACCTGACGATCAGCAAGTCCTAGGCGCTGAGGTTTTACCCACAGCGCCACCCGCATATATATATATATATATATATATATATATATATATATATATATATTAATAATAATAATAATAATAATAGTAATTTATTATTTATACCCCGCCCATCTGGCTGGGCCTCCCCAGCCACTCTGGGCGGCTTCCATAGAAACCAAAAATACAGTAAAATATCACACGTTAAAAACTTCCCTGAACAGGGCTGCCTTAAGATGTCTTCTGAATGTCAGGTAGTTGTTTATCGCTTTGACATCTGCTGGAAGGACGTTCCACAGGGCAGGCGCCACTACCGAGAAGGCCCTCTGCCTGGTTCCCTGTAGCTTTGCTTCTCGCAATGAGGGAACCGCCAGAAGGCCCTCGGCGCTGGACCTCAGCGTCCGGGCAGAATGATGGGGGTGGAGACGCTCCTTCAGGTATACTGGACCGAGGCCGTTTAGGGCTTTAAAGGTCAGCACCAACACTTTGAATTGTGCTCGGAAACATACTGGGAGCCAATGTAGGTCTTTCAAGACCGGTGTTATATGGTCTCGGTGGCCGCCCCCAGTCACCAGTCTAGCTGCCGCATTCTGGATTAGTTGTAGTTTCCGAGTCACCTTCAAAGGTAGCCCCACGTAGAGTGCATTGCAGTAGTCCAAGCGGGAGATAACCAGAGCATGCACCACTCTGGCGAGACAGTCTGCAGGCAGATAGGGTCTCAGACTGCGTACCAGGTGGAGTTGGTAGACAGCTGCCCTGGACACAGATTTGACCTGTGCCTCCATGGACAGCTGTGAGTCCAAAATGACTCCCAGGCTGCGCGCCTGGTCCTTCAGGGGCACAGTTACCCCATTCAGGACCAGGGAATCCTCCACACCTGCCCGCCTCCTGTCTCCCCAAAACAGTACTTCTGTCTTGTCAGGATTCAACCTCAATCTGTTAGCCGCTATCCATCCTCCAACCGCCTCCAGACACTCACACAGGACCTTCACCGCCCTCACTGGTTCTGATTTAAAAGAGAGGTAGAGCTGGGTATCATCCGCATACTGATGAACACCCAGCCCAAACCTCCTGATGATCTCTCCCAGCGGCTGCATGTAAATGTTGAAAAGCATGGGGGAGAGGACAGAACCCTGAGGCACCCCACAAGTGAGAGCCCAGGGGTCTGAACACTCATCCCCCACCACCACTTTCTGAACACGGCCCAGGAGGAAGGAGCGGAACCACTGTATGACAGTGCCCCCAGCTCCCAGCCCCTCAAGACGGTCCAGAAGGATGTTATGGTCGATGGTATCAAACGCCGCTGAGAGATCCAGCAGAACTAGGAAACAGCTCTCACCTTTGTCCCTAGCCCGCCGGAGATCATCAACCAGTGCGACCAAGGCAGTTTCAGTCCCATGATGAGGCCTGAATCCCGACTGGAAGGGATCCAAATGGTTCGCTTCTTCCAGGCATGCCTGGAGTTGTTCGGCAACCGCTCACTCAATCACCTTGCCCAAGAATGGAAGATTTGAGACTGGGCGATAGTTGGCCGTTGTGGCCGCATCTAAAGATGTTTTTTTAAGAAGCGGTTTAATAACCGCCTCTTTCAGCGGGTCTGGGAAGGCTCCCTCACGGAGGGAAGCATTCACCACCCCACGAAGCCCATCGCCCAGTCCTTCCCGGCTAGCTTTTATAAGCCAGGATGGGCAAGGATCCAGGAGACAGGTGGTTGGTTTCACTCGTCCAAGCAGCCTGTCCACATCCTCGGAGGTAACAGATTGGAATCGATCCCACTCAACTTGACTAGACAGAACTCTAGCACTCTCCCGCCCTGGCCCTGCTCCCACGGTGGAGTCTACTTCTTCCCGAATCTGAGCGATTTTATCTGCAAAAAAACTTTGCAAAATCATTGCAGGAGAACATGTTGCCCGTACGGGCCCCGATGTTGCAGGTGGTTCCGCTAAATTGTGAACCAACTGAAAAAGTCTCCTGCTGCTGTTTTCTGCAGATGCAATAGAGGCGGTGAAGAAATTCTTCTTCGCCGTCGCTATCACCACTTGGTAGGCTCGACGTTGAGCTCTAACCTGTGTCCGGTCAGATTCGGAATGAGTTATCCGCCACCGGCGCTCTAGCCGTCTCAACGATTGTTTCATTGCCCTCAGATCCGTGGAAAACCACGGGGCTGTCCGGGCTCCATGCAATCGGAGAGGGCGCTTCGGAGCCAAACAGTCAATAGCCCTGGTTAACTCCACATTCCAGCGGGCCACCAGGGAATCAGCTGAAAGGCCATCAACATGGGATAAAGCATCCCCTACCACTCTCTGGAAACCATTTGGATCCATTAAGTGGCGGGGGCGGACCATCCGAATTGGTCCCACCTCCCTGCAGAGGGGATGGGTCGCAGAGAAGTCCAGTTGCACCAGGAAGTGATCTGACCATGGCACTTCTTTCGTTTCGCTTTTACTTAGTGTCAGATCACCAACATCCATAGAGGTAAACACCAGGTCCAAGACATGTCCGCGGCTATGGGTTGGGCCAGACTTATTCAGGGACAGCCCCATGGAGGCCATGCTTTCCACGAAGTCCCGAGCGGCCCCTTGTAAGGTCGTGTCAGCATGGATGTTAAAATCCCCTAGGACGACCAAGCTAGGTGTCTCCAGGAGAACATCCGCCATGACCTGAAGCAGCTCGAGCAGGGAATCCTTGGTGCAGCGGGGAGGTCGGTACATCAACAGGAATCCTGTACTGCCCCTATTGCCCAACTTCCAGAACATGCACTAGGAAAACTGGGTCTTCCCAATAGGACGCCTGGTGCAAACTAATGACTTCCTAAAAATAACTGCAACCCCACCTCCCCGCCCACATGACCTGGGTTGCTGTGCGTAAGAGAAACCTGGTGGACAAGCTGCGGCAAGGACATACCCATCTGCTTCATCCAACCAAGTCTCTGTTACACATGCCAGGTCAAGTCCTCCATCCATGATCAAGTCGTGGATGGCAGTGGTCTTATGAATCATTGACCTGGCATTGCACAGCAGCACCTTCAGGTCATGTGGGTATCCCTTGCTGATTCTAGTATCCATCCGGTCAGGACCAGACCCGGAGGCAGGAATAGTCCTCAGACGACGATTAAACCTGCCCCCTCTGTAATGACATGGTCTAGTCTTAGCGTAACTCCTCCTCCTACCCGTGATCACTGAGATCGGTTGTCCCAGTGCATCCGCCCCTGTGGAACATGCCCCAGCCATTTTGTGGGCTGGGGCCCACTCCCCGGCAGCCCTGACCCCTCCCCCTAAGAACAAAATAACACCTTAAACAAACAAACAAAACCAATAAAACAATACAAACAAAAAAATGTAAAAATTACAAAAACATCAAAATAAAAAAAATAATTCCCCAAGCCCAACCAAACATCCATCCCACCCCCACCCCCCACATACAAAAAATCCAAAAGAACTTTTTAAAAAACATTTTAAAAACACTCTGTGCCCCTCCGGCAGTAACAACTGTCCTAGTGAGGCCTGTCAGGCCCCGCCCTGGGCCAGGTGGTAAGTGGTAGGAAGGAGCAGGGCCCTCAGACACTCACACAGGGGAGTCCTCCTATATATAATAAATAAATAAATATAAATATACGTACCTACAAATAATGGTGGAGCATGCACATTTGCTAGTACAAATGCTTGGGTAGGTGCAGTAGCCCTGTATGACGCTGCCTTATGCCGAGTGCGGCCATTGCTCCAGGTGCATCAGCATTTGTGTTCACTGACTGCTTTCAAACAGGTCTTTTCCAGCAATACTTGGAAATGCCAGGGATCAAACCTGGGTCCTTTTGCATGCAAAACATGTGCTCTCCTGCTGACAGATGGGCCCTTCCTCCAATGCCACATGACAGTCATAAGATAACTTAGTGTGGCATCACTGCTTCACCTTCTGACAGCAACCCTGACATTTGCTTGCAAGAAACAGCTTCCTTCAGAGCTGCAGAGTGTGGTTTGCAGCTGAGAACTTGCTTAGGGAATGGCTGTACAGGAAGCTAGGTAGCCTTGCTGCTTGGTATTTGCATACCCAAGCAATCATGATAACAATGTTATTTTTTGCACCCTGCCCATCTGACTGGGTTGCCTATTAAAAGCAGGGATTTGAAACCCTGCCACTAGGACCTAGCTAGCAGGACAGGGAGTTGATCCCATCTGTTTTGAACAGGTTGTTTCTGCAAAGTGTTTTCCACATTGTTCAGTGCCACCTGGTGGAAGAGAATGCGAAAGCTAGTTTTCACAAGCTAAGTTTACACATCATCTTCTTTGGCAATCACTCATAGCTGAGTAAGATTGTCTTCCATAAACATGGTTTTAACAATGAGTCCATAAATGACTGTGGAGGCCAATTCTGGATCCAAGTGTTCTTCCACAGTGGGGACATTGGTTTCAGGGCAGGAGTTGATCATGGTGTGGATTTGCCAAGCGTGCCTTCCTCCTAGCATGTTTCTCCCTTGTGTCCTGAGTTCAAGTGTCTTCAAAGTCCATGACACCTTTGGTGAAGGCTGTTCTCCAATTGGAGCGCTCGCAGACAAGTGTTTCCAAATTGTTGGTGTTTATACTACATTTTTAAAAATTTGCCTTAAGACAGTCTTTAAACCTCTTTTGTTGACCACCAGCATTACACTTTCCATTTTTAAGTGCAGAATAGAGTAGTTGCTTTGGAAGACGATCATCAGGCATCTGCACAACATGACCAGTGCAACGAAGTTGATGTTAAAGAATCATGCGCCAAATGTCGCATGTAATTGCACATTACACTTAAATGTAAAGGAACAGCCCTGCTGCTTGAAACACCTCGTCTTTTAATGTATTCACATTTATTTCTTGCTTCTCACATATGCAATATATTCCACCCTTCCTCTAAGAAACTTGTTTTTATCCTTATCAGAGGAGCCTGGCTGCAAATGTCACTGAGCAAGCTTAAGGGCAGAGTAGGAATTTGAGCTTTGGTCTCCTGATTTATGCCAACTGTCTTCACTCTAATAAGCAAAACCTCCTTGGTTGCGACACTCCCAGTAACGGAATTTCTATTCTCAAAGAGACAGCCAGATGCCTGATGGGTCCTGTCCTTTAGGAGGCAGGTTTGGGTGACGGGACATTTTGTTTAGAAAGGCCTTTGGGCAAAGGACCGAAAGTTTAATAGTTGCATTTCATTTTAGTTAGTTTTAATCTACCTTTTAAGATTATAAACTGTTTTATTCCAGTTCTAATTCTTGCATTTATCAATTTGTTGAAATGTTTTGGAAAGGTAGCAAGTTATGGTTAATAATGGAAGTTTGGGATACATAGTTATGAAAAACATGGTGACATTAACAATTGTGATGAGTATTCAACTGATTTTGGGGTGGGGTGGGTTATTTAGGATTATTGTTAACAGGTTTGTAAAATTTTATACACTTAATAGTTACAGTATATATAGGCAATATATAGGCATTTGTGGCTTGAGAAGGATAAGGAGACTTCAGTGTTCTCTAATGGGTCAGAAACCCTGGCAAGGTATGAAAGTATTAGCGTCTCATGACTTTTGCATTATTCTCAGCATGGAGTTTAGGATTTCTGTTAAAGTCCTCACGCACCCAGTCCATTTTCTGACAAATGACATTTCCCATTCTTTCAGATATGGTTCTTACCTCGTGTGGAGGGAATTGGGAGGCTTCAATGAAAAATCCCTGGTTCCCCTTGGGCTGTACGCAGGAAACCTGGCATTAAATTGGTCGTGGGTCCCCATATTCTTCGGAAAGCACCAAACAGGCTGGGTAAGTGGGGCAATGCTCTGTGTCAGTCCATGCCCTTGTGGCTTAGAGCAGTGGTTTGCCAGCTTTCTGCCTTAAGGGAATTCTTTCAGCAATAAATTACCCACTGGGAAACTTGTATGTGTTGTAGAGTTGTCAGAGGAATGCTTATTTGTTTTTAATTAATTTTAAATTTTTAACTGCTTAATATTTATAAATCGCTAACCAGTATACAAAAATACAACCCAAAAGCAGCAATTCATCAATAATGGGGTCCAATTTTATGAGTCACGTGAAGTCTGGCCAGAAATCTGACTTTCAGAGACATCTGAAGTTTCTGACGGATGATCCTTCATGTATGGCAGAGGGAAGGAGATTCCACTGTGCAGAGTTCCCACAATAAGGTGTTGGGAATGTGAGCAATAATGAGGACAGATCATGTTGGCATGCTCAATCAAAATCCTTGGAGCTTTGGCTGTTTGACTTTTTGCTTTACAAAAGCCCATGGATATTTGGGTATGTTGCTGTTGAAGGGGTCAAGTACTACATTGGGTAAATGCCTGTAATCAGCACAAAAACAAGGCAAAGGGGTGTGTGGCTGAAATTGCAGTTCTTTGTAGCCCTCTCTGCTCTAGGATCCCATGAAGAACTCATTTTAATGTCATTTATTTCTTTTTCAGGGGCTGGTGACTATATTGCTCACCACAGGAGCAGCAACAGCTACAACTACTGTCTGGTACCATGTCAACAAAACAGCAGCATATTTGATGTACCCTTATTTAGCCTGGCTAACTTTTGCCTCTGTGCTGAACTATCGTATCTGGAAAGACAATCGCAATAAGAAACACCCGTAACACACATTTTTCCAGGGCTATTTTCTATAAAAAAGAAACATTTTCTAAGTTGGATTCCAATTCCACCACCCCAGTGCTTAAACCATATGTTGTCTCAGATTTATTGCTTAATAAATCTAATAAACTTCAGTAACGGACCCAGAAATTGTGATTATTAATGTATTTGTAGCCAGGTTGTCCTTATGTCCACGTCCTTAATTTGGGAAACACACATGTATGCCCAATTGCTTGCTCATCACAAGAGAGTCTGCAGTCAGATTATGAGCTGTCTTCATTCGGAAAGCACTGTGTTTGAGGCCGCATGCACATTTGACCTGCAGATGCAGCCTTCTGGTAGCCACACGCACTGGTGAACCAGCCCAAAAAATAGCGCTGTAGAAAAAGTCATGGAATTCTTGAGCTTCAAAGGGTCTGGAAGTTCTTCCTGCTGAGATTTTTATAGCGAAACTATAGACCTTTTCTTTAACTTACCTTTAATAGAAAAATATATTGTGTATTTGAGTCTCTCAGCCTACTTAGGAAACCCTTTGGGCTTCCTAAGAGCTGGGTAGAAACTCTTGACGAGACTTGTTGATGCTATAAACAAAGCAAATACCAGCCAGCCAGACTTGGGTGGAAGGAGCGCATCCAAGCATTAGAAATGGGAGTATGAATGTAAGAACGGACTGGCTGCTGGATCAGGCCAATGGCTCATCTGGTCCAGCATCCTGTTCTCATGGTGGCCAAACAGATGCCTGTGGGAAGCCTGCAAGCAGGATCTGAGCACGACAGCACTCTTTCCTCCTGCCGTTTCTTGCAACTGGTATTCAGTAGCGGAGGAAGAAGCTATCCATCGGGGTTACGAAGCGATCTAATGGCACCTTATCTGGCAAAGGGAGCACTGGCAGAACTCAGCATTTTAAAACCTGCAGCTCAGTAACAACCAATCCCTTATATTCCCGTCTAATGCTGCTTCACAGTAAGTGCTCATGCCAGATGTGGCATTTTGCTCATTTTTAGAGATGGACAAATAAGACCAGAGCATAGCAATTTGTCAAGGGGCTGAGCTGACAGGCAACCTGATTCTGGCCGTACGTAAAACCAGCGAGACAAGACTCAGTTTCAAAGCAAAACTTTTTTACTTTGCTGCCATACTGGAGACCCCACTGTAGGGAAGAAAACACTGTATTACGGGGGGACATTTTATCTGGCTGGAGTTGTCCAGCTGGCAGAAGATGCGCTGTGTTAAGCAAGAGATGGAAGTTGGCTTGCTGCTTTAAAACACATGTACTCCTGTCACAAGGTGAATTCTTAAAAAATATTTTTGAACCACCATCCCTGTTGGCAAAAGCCTGGGATAGTGGGAACTTCTCTCCCCAAAGCAGTGCTGCAACTCATTAAGAGCTCATTAAAAGGGAGGGCAGCAGTCAGGCAAGGAATGAACATGTAAAGGTGATGCTTGCTTCTTTTTTTAAGGTGTGGGGGGGAGGCAGGAGGGGGAGGCCAGTGTCTGAACCATTTTATTTGCTAGAATAAAGAATGGAAATATTGGAAGCAAGCAAGGTTTATGTTGCAAAACAAGGAAGCTGAAGTGACTTCTCAAGGTGAAGACTTGATACAGCAAGAAACAAAAATTACAGATGCTCTTGTGTTATTCAAAGGCAGTTTCTAGTATTTGTGGGGACATAGTTTATTGAAATTCTGCAGGCATAGGAGCCAGCTATGGCTTTCAAATAATTTGCTTCATATTCATTTGTGAAACAAAGCCTTTTAAGATGCGGGAGCACAATGGTCTTAAGAAAAACACTGGCCTCAGTAAATCTGCAGCAAGTTATAAAAACACAAAGGACATAGGGAAAAGCGTACGGATACTTCTTTGTAACCAACAAAATATACCAACTACTGAGAAAAAAATAATTGATACTGCACTTCTGTGAGCATCAGAATGCAATAAAAACATACACTTTGTGAAAGTGAACTAGCGATAAAGTAACTGAGACAGGCAAGAAAGTAAAAAAATAAAATTAAAAATTTTTAAGGCAACCCAGACAGCTGCTTACAAGCATGTTCCACCTGATTGATTAGATTTCTGTCTTGATTGCCAGTACAGGAAAGATTCTTGCATAAGCAGCTCATAGAACTGAAATTATAAGCATTTCACTGTGAAGCGCAAAATAGCCAAGACAAGCCCTAGACAATGGCAGTCACATGGCAATCCTTGGCTTCGTCCAGGAAGAGGGCGCTGAAGACATCGTTGAAGAAAGTCGGGTGATACCTGCAGGCTCTGTCGCAGTCAGGGTTAAAATTCACCTCCAGAATCTGAGGCTGCATAAACCGTTTGCCTAGAAGACAGACAGAGATCACGTAGTTTTATTGAGATACGCATGTGTCAGGGGCTCGGGAGCAGGAGCACTGGGGAGAGAGGAAATGGAGAGCGAAGGGGAAGAATCCGAGGGCAGCGTAGGGGAGTATGACAGTGGCCCGAGAGATTCCATGAGCTTCTCCAGCGAATCAGAAGATTCCCAGAAGGGGGCGCCGATGGTCAGGGCAAGGGGGGTCCGAGGGGGGACGCACCAGAAACAAGGAGCCAGCGGGGACCCCCAAAGCAGCAGCGTAGTGGGGGGGAAGAGTCACATGTGTCAGGACCAGCGTCTCCTCCAGCGGGGAGAGAAGATGAGTCAGGGCTGACCACGCCTCCATCGGAGAGTGGGGGAACGGAGGGGAGGTCAGTTGCAGCTAGCCTCCCCGAAGGGGGAAGCAGTGACAGCAGCAGTGAAACGGTCAGGAGGAAAGTTGCCGGCTGGGCGCGCGCGCCAAGTTCAAATGTACAGGCGCGAGGGACAGCAGGAGACCCGGATTGGGAACCAGCTCCTAAAGCCCGCCGGAGGGAGGGGGAAGGCTCAGGGGATTCAGCGTCAGAAGAGTCTAGAAAGGGCGAGACCCCGACGGACAGGCGGAACCAGAGGAGGAAAGAGCAGAGGAAGAGGTGGAGCAAGGCTAGAGTCTTAAACTGGTGTCTGGGGGGAGGAGATTCAGACGGAGCTTCAGCGGTCTAGAGTTTGAGACGTAGAGCTGCACGCTGCGGCTGTGGAAGTGAAACTGAACTTCAATAAAGACTTTCGTACTTAACAACGAAGCGGCGTTGGTCCTTTGTGAGCTGGGATCTCGGGCAGCTCTGACAGCATGTTAAAACATGAAGAGGCTTCCCCAACATGGAACACGCCTTCTCCTCTTACCCTTAGCACTTGCATAGCACCTTGGACAGCTCTCAGAGGACCCTAATGAGGAGCCCTCCTGCTGGAGGAAGAGGAGGAGGCCCAAAGGCACCAAGAGATGGGAACTTCTCCAGGTGGCAGGGATGGTGGGTGGTTGCCCAGAGAGGAGGGCCTGGCAGAGAAGGAAATCTTCCCACCTGCTGCACATCCCAATTTATTCACTTGCACTCCAGGAGACCCTTTCAGCTGGCAGTGAAGAACTTTTTCAGTATGCACCCCTTTGCACACAAAGTTTGAAGACTCGCTGCTCTGAAACGCTGCAGTATCTTTCCATTTATAAGTGAAAAGGCCTCTGTCCAAAAAGCGACCCCTTTAAAGGCAATCCCACCAAAGCTATAATGGCCACTAATAAAAGCAATTAAATCTCTTTTCTGGTTCCCCAAATTTCAGAAGAGCCCTAAAGATATGGAGGACAAAAAGGACAAGACAGAAGAAGAAATTACCGTTGCTGGATGTGTCCCACTTAAGCATCAGGTCAATGGCATAAACGGCTCGTGAGGATGGATAATCACAGATGCCAAACGGTGCAGGCTTTGCACAAGCAGCTTGGAAAAGTTCAGCAAATGCCTTGAAAATATCGTCCTAGCAACAACAAAAAGTCACATTTACAATAAATGCAGGTGTAAGAGCAAACAAACTTTAACATTATTTCCCGAGGTAATTTGACTGGAGATGTCGGTGAATGAAACCCAGACCTGTTTCACCTAAAGCATTCGGCTCTCGGACTAAGTTGAGATTCCTTCTTTTTGCTCAACTCAAGCATTTGTCAAATAATAACAGAAGCATTTGAAAGGGAGACAGTGATTGAGTCTAAGCGACCTTACTGATGACTATTCCTGCCAAATTAGCACTAGACACAGGATGCAACCATGTGAAATCTTGAACCACTACTGAAGCCATTGGGGGAAATAATCTCAGTACGTATAATTAGAACCACCTGTGGCCCATTTTATGGAGTAATGACCTTTGTGTGAGAGACATAATCATGATAATAAAGTAATCTATGGCAGAAAAATGAAGCTCTGGTAATTTTTTACCACTGGGAGAAAAAAAATTAAATTACTGAATCACAGGTGCCTTACTTGCACAGATTTCCAAGAATACTCAGGATACTGTTTCTCAAAGAGAGGGATAAACTCATCATAGTGGATCTGCAAAAGAAGAGACCATTTGGTTAGCAAGGTATTCTTTCAAGCATGATCACGAAACTTCACCTCTGTCTTCCTTACAACACCTCTACAGGTTAGGCTCCAGTTCTTGCAATTTTACGTCCCATATTTGAAGGCTGCTTTCTCTCCCACACCCCATTCTGAATACTCTTGTCGTAAGAGCCCATAAAACTTAAGTCTCCAAGGGAAACTGTCAGCCTCAGAAGGTGGAGGGTGAACTCCAGAGATGGGGAAGCTGCACTCCAACAATATAGGCGCAACGCCCATCACTCCTGTCAACTGGGGCTGATGGGATTTGGAAATCCCTTCCCTGGAAATATGGAGGCTCACATAAGGCTCCCTTAAATAGGTGAAAAGCAAGGCTGGTGCTTGCATGAAGAAGGGCGAAGTGATTTGCCTCAGGTGCCAGATCTGCCCTGTCATTGTGCCACTACCGGCCCCGCCACGGCTTCACCTGAGCCCTCGCCGCTGCCTCATGGGTGCAGTTGCAGTGGCCGGGTATTGCATTTATAATCCTGCGTTTGCTCCAGGCAGCCTATGGGAGTTTCCAGGTGCCCCCCCCAATTATTCATACGTGTTTAGTTAGCTTTGGTAAAGTTGTTGCAGAAGGTGGCTTCAAATTTATCATTACAGTCATACCTTGGTTGTTGAACGGAATCCGTTCCGGAAGTCCGTTTGACTTCCGAAAACACTCAAAAACCAAGGTGCAGCTTCCGATTGGCTGCAGGTGCTTCCTGCACAGAATCAGAAGCTGCATCAGATGTTCAGCTTCCAAAGAACATTTGCCAACTGGAACACTCACTTCCGGGGTTACAGCATTCAGGAGCCAAAACGGATGAGTACCAAGGCGTTCTGGATCCAAGGTACAACTGTAATTTGTTGTTTATTACAATTCTATCCCACCCTTAATTCCCCAAGAAGCCCAGGGTGTCAAACAACCATGTAGCCACTGGGCTAAAAGGAGTCAGGGGGTGGTGGGCCACAGTCCAACCCATCACACCATCTGGTCCACCAAGCTCTCCTTTTCCTGTGTAATTTACTCACCTGTTTTAACGAGACTCCAGAAGCATAATTCATGACCGTAAAATGCTTCTCATAATCATCCAAGTCATCAAGTGAAAATGCTCTGAAAAGGAAAAATGGATGAAATACAACATTCATTCTTCACAAAATTCAGCAATGCCACAAGCACAAGCCTTCTCAATGCGTGGTAGAAGCTGCCTTCTTACCTATTTGAGAACCGTAGCCAAAACACATCATAAACATACAGTCGGAGTGGCTTAACTGATCGCAACAACACAATGTAACGGATGTCAAATTTAACTAATCCCACATCTTCAAGAAAGAACAAGACTGGGTTCTCAATGTACTTGGATACCACCTGAAGACAGAAGAATAAGAAACCCCAGGTCAGACAATGTCAACTTTGTACTTCAAATATTTGTACCTCTCCTTCTGGCCAATGTTGGGCCCTCAAAGCAGCTTGCAATTACAACTTGTGTTAAAAACAGCAACACGGTTAAGAATAATTGTGAGATCAACCACTAAAAGAAAAGTGAAGGTGCTGCACACACAACAGTGAGAGTATCCAATCTCCTCACCCCACAATGGACCTGCCAAATGTAGACCTGTCTCTTTTCAGGCGTAGATGGCTTAAAAATAAAAAAGGAATGTGCTTTCCTTTATTCAGTTTTGTTTTCCTTTAAGCTGTTGTTCTGCTTTTTATCAAAGCAAGCAACGCATCTGGAAACCAAGCCTTATGAGGAGCAGTTGAGGGAAATGGGTATGTTTAGCCTAGAAGAGAGGAGACTGAGATGAGATATAATAGCCATCTTCAAATATCCAAAGGGATGTCAAACGGAAGATGGAGAAAGCTTGTTTTCTCCTGCTCTGGAGGGCGGGACTCGAACCAATGGCTTCAAGTTACAAGAAAGGAGATTCCGACTAAAGATCAGGAAGAACTTTCTGACAAGAAGAGCTGTTCGACAGTGGAACTGTCTCCCCGGGGAGGTGGTGGACTCTCCTTCCTTGGAGGTTTTCAAGCAGAGGTTGGATGGCCACGTGCCATGGATTCTTCTTCAGCTGTGATTTCTGCATTGTAGGGGGTGGGACTGTATGGTCCTGGGGGGCCTTCCAACTCTCCAATTCTATGATTCTATGCTAGACTTTCATGTAGTTTTGACTCAAGAGTGATTTTCTGCACTGCACTTAAAAAGAACTTATGATTCTAAAGAACAAACTGAACATATCACCAAGTATCACCAGAAATTATGAAAACAATTTGATGTAAGATTACCTGGTTGCCTTGGGCTGCAAAAGGGTACTTAGATACTAGAGTTGAAAAAGGTGTGCATTAAAAATTTACTGCTGTAAACTTAATAACCAGTCTAGGAAGAAGGAGCAATACACTTCTTGATGTTTATACCTAAGTGGTGTTTTACTTCTCAGCAAAACAGTGTGGTAGCTAAGGCATAAAGTGGCAATTATCCAATGTTTATTACCGTCAAAAATGTACAGACACGTGGGCTGAAAGGAGCCACTGGAAAAACACTTCAAATGTTGTAATGCAATGACCACTGCTAAACATCTGTATGCAAGTTTAACGTGAACAATGAAGATCACGTCACAGCAAAGACACCGAGAACCCTTTTAAATGTAAAAGGAAAACGACAGTGAGATGCTCCAGCGAATAAGAAGCCACCTGTTTTGCTCTGACCTTAGGGATGCTCTCTCTCTGCCTGATGATGTTGTTAAGACTCTTTGTGATGTGGGTGTCCAGGCTCCTGGCCAAGTTCCATGGTTTGCATATCCAGTGGTTGTCCTCTTCCCTACAGTGGACCCAAGGAAGGAAGGAAAGAGCAGGCGTTTGTACATTGCATGTTTGAATGCAAACATTCCCAGGCACGAATACTCTACCCTGGGCTGCACAACTTGTGATTCACCAAGACAAATGCATGTTCTGCTTAGTCCTCCACATTTCCTCTTTGATCAAGAGATGCAGAGTGCCCAACGGAAAAGGCACAAAGCACAAATGGATGAAAGATGCCCAACAGAAACGGGTTCATCAAGCTCGGCAACAGGCATAGCAGGTGGGCTGTGTGGACCACAAGTTAGGCAGCCCTCGTTACACCCAATGATTATATTATACTGGTTTAAATTGAGACTAGCATCTGTTTTAATTCTCCCTGTGTTAGGTGAATTTGAGCATAGAAATAAAATAACAGTGCTGTTCAACTTCTTACTCTTGGTCCACAGGCAGCTTTCCGGGTCATGTGGTCAGCATGACTAAACCACTTCTGGTGCAAGGAGGACCATGACGAGTGCCAGAGCGCACAGAAACGCCGTTTACCTTCCCACCACAGCACTACCTACTCGCACTGGTTTGCTTTTGAACTGCTAGGTCGGCAGAAGCTGAGACAGAGCAACGGGAGCTCACCCTGTTGCGTGGATTCAAACTGCCAACCTTCTGATCGGCAAGCCAAGAGGCTCAGTGATTTAGACCACAGCGCCACCTAGTCCCCTTGCTTTTTACTATACATCATACAGAGAATGTGAGGCCATTAAAGTAAGTAACTATAAAAACAAAACTGATCAAATCAATTAGAAGTTTTCAGCCACCACCCTTTTAACAAACAAGCTGAACTGAGATACATCTACACATTGCCAAAATTTATGTGTTTCTCAGGTTAGGGTTTTTTGTTTTGTTTTTAGAGATACCGAAGAAGTATTAATCACAATGCAAACATAAAGGCTACCACTCATGGTTAGGAAGAAGGCAGCCACCTTTCCATTACAAGACACTCCTCTACTCTTAGAGCCAGCAATTAAAAGTTGTTCTCCCTGATTAAAACTGGCCCTCTCAAGTAACTAAGTAATAAAAGCTTTCGTTCAGGAGTACGAAGGGAAGGTTACTTTTCCCTTTCTGGTGCCACATTACTTTGAGGGTGGATCTGCATGCCAGGAACAGACGAGGCCAGAGCAAAGCAATGGGTGAAGGGGGTTTCACTCCACCTCTCACTTCTCCCTCACCCCCAGTTACGTGATTCCCACAGGGGTGACCCAGAGAGCCAGAGAAGACAAAGAGGGTGGAATTCCACTATTAAGGTAAAGGTAAAGGGACCCCTGACCATTAGGTCCAGTCCCTAATGACTGGGGTTGCAGTGCTCATCTCGCTTTATTGGCCGAGGGAGCCAGTGTCCAGCTTCCGGGTCATGTGGCCAGCATGACCAAACCGCTTCTGGTGAACCAGAGCAGCGCATGGAAACGCCGTTTACTACTACTACTACTATTAAATTTTATTTATACCCAGCCTCAGGGCGGCTAACACCAATAAAATCACAGTAAAAACATAACAGGATTTTTTAAATAAAAAAAATACAGGTTAAAATGCAGTTTAAAATGCAGCCTCATTTTAAAATAGTTGATAAATCAAGACCATAAGGGGAGGGAAACATAAGGGTCAGACTAAGTCCAAACCAAAGGCCAGGCGGAACAGCTCTGTTTTGCAGGCCCTGTGGGAAGATGTAAAGTCCCGCAGGGCCCTAGTCTCTTGTGACAGAGCGTTCCACCAGATTGGGGCCAGCCCAGCGCTGAAAAGGCCCTGGCCCTAGTTGAAACCAATCTAACCTCCTTGAGGCTCGGGACCGCCAAAGTGTTGTTATTTGTGGACCTTAAGGTCCTCCGCAGGGCATACCAGGAGAGGCGGTCCCGTAGGTACGTGGGTTCTAGGTACCTATTTATTTACTTGCATTTTGATGTGATTTCGAACTGCTAGGTTGGCAGAAGCAGGGACCGAGCAACGGGAGCTCACCCCGTCTCAGGGATTTGAACCGCCGACCTTCTGATTGGCAAGCCCTAGGCTCTGTGGTTTAACCCACAGCGCCACCCTTGGGATTCCACTATAGTTTCCACTATTTCAGCCACTATTGTACTTTATCTTAGTACATAAAATTAGGGATACTGACTACAGATGCAAATTGTTATTTCTGTGCGAGAAGTGAGCTGGACTCACCTCCTTTCGCGCTGCTTAAAGTAACTGATGAACTGTGGTAATTCTGTATGAAGATTAAAGGTGCGGGGCAGCCATTTTGGCCCCTCTGAGCCTCCAATGCGCCTTGAGATGGATGCCAGACAATCCTTCACGGTTAAGAGGTTCTCGCAAGGAAACTGATTCAGCATCACATGAGGCCTTTCCTCACTCAGTTTCCTACAAGACAAGGAATGCATTTAAAAACAGAGAGCTGCACAGCCGAATATACGCATATTGAACAGGTAAGAAAAATTGTTACTTGCAGGGAAATAGCTGTGTAACCTGAAATCTTTGAAGTGAGAGAAGTTGTAGAGAATGTCAGCTTCTTGCTCAGAGTCCGTAAATTCAAAACGGGGGTGAGTCAGATTCTGAAGGACCTGTTGGAGGTCTGTGTAAACTCTGGTTTAAAAAAAAAAGGGGGGGGGAGGCAGAAAATATATGAAAGCAGCTCTCAGGAGGGAGGCATATAGAGACTCTAATAAACAGCGCTGTTGAAGTTCCTGAGAAGTATTGCATTGGCACTAGGGAAAGGGCCACACCTGTGAGACTTTTCAGCCCCCACAGATCCCGCAACCCAAGCCAGGTACCCCTTCTTGTCTTTTCTAGACAATTATAGAAACGTATTTATTGACACATCTATATGCCAACCTTTATCATTATGAGAATCAAATATACAACACTATCAATTTAAAACAGCAATAAAAAATCACCAGTATCCATACATATACATACATACATACATACATACATACATACATACACACACATACACAAACACGATTTCAAAATTCACCATTACCCTACCTGGATGCAAAACCCACAGTAAGGGGTAGAGACTAACCAAAATGTCACAAAAGAGCGAGCAAGCTTTTGTTTTCCCCAGAACTCTTTATTAGGCAAGATGTTAATCCAATTTTTAAAAGCAGGGGAGGGCATAATATGAAAGCAACAACACCTGCCAGTTGTACCTAGATAATACCGTTCAAAAAAATTCTTATCCAAAAGGTAGCTGCTTATTTAAATAAACCTAAAAGTCACTTTTGGAATCGCTGAGTTTGGAACCAAGAATTGAGGCCCCAGTAAGATATAAGTAACAACTTCATCGAATAGCAGAAATATGTTACTGGAAATTTAACATGAGATCACATTGCTCACAATATCACATCATCAAAACAAGGAAAGTTCACTAGATTTTCTACTTGTTCTTAGCCAAAACAGTAAACTAGTGTGCATGTCATGTTAAGCAATAGTTTGTTTTAAACATGACTTCACCATGAATGTGTTGTCCCCCAAGTGTTCCTTATAGCACAATAAGAAACCATGGCCTATTTCTGTTTCCCCTCTTGGGATTTGTTACAAACAAACAAACAAACTTAACTTTGGACAATATGACAAACCATGGGGGGGCGGGGGAAGCTGGCCAAGGGCCTGGGAAGCACGTTCACAAATGTACGGGGGGGGGGGGTTGGTTTTGTTTTGGTTTAATTATTTACTTGTGTTTTATCTTGCATTTTACTCTGTGAAGCACCCAGGGATCCTTTGATGAAGGGTGGTATATAAATAAAGTAACATAAAATAAAATAAAATGCCATTGTTGAAAATAAATTATGACTTAGTGCAATGTGCAAATAGGTCTCTAGTCTATTTAGAAGAATACAGTCATGCCTCTATAAAAATCTTTCCATTAAAACCTAAAAACCTGTACTCAGTCTTTGAAAAACACACATGCATATAGGCAAACACACTTTTTCCCTCAAAATGTACAAGAATGCCTGTGTGATGGAGAGAAGAGAGATGGATTTGCATTAACTCAATCTAGCACATACCACTTAACAGCTGTGAATAGGGAATACAGATTTCCAAACAGAGTGAAGGAAAAAGACCTTCTGGCATGCTACCACAGCGGCTTGCTAGGCCACTATCCAAACATACTATATTTCTACTTAGAAGCAAACACCCATAGTTGTGTATTCAAAAAACCTGCTCTCTCATTGTTGCTGTTTTTTCAGTTAACTAGGAAGCAAAACATTGGCAACCCTCCTGCAGAACAAACACACCAAACTCTGCAGGCTTAGTAATGTTTTCCTTTCTCTGCAATGACTCATCTTCTCCTTGTTTTTACTGCAAGAATTAAAATGGTTCTCTTGCTAGTACAGTATTCCTTACTGATATAGTAGCCTCTCTTTAAAATGCATTACCTTCTTGTTATTATTCTCCCCAGGGTTGGACATGAAGATTCACATTAACAACCTATAATCTCTACAATTTTACACAAACTCATCCACTACAATTATTTGAAAGCAACATTATTCCTCTCTTTCCTGCATCACATTGAACTTCTCCTATATAGGCAGCAGAATCCAGGGCTAAATGTCACAGTACACAATAAATGGAGCTAATTCTCCACTGCTGGAAAACCACCCACAGAAGTCATACGTTTATTGCAAAACACACCATTTGGAAATACGTACTTGAAGATTTTATTCTTATCATAAACAGGAAGCTTTATTGGAATAGGAAGTGTTTCCTTGTTCTCACTTAAGATGGCCTGAAACAGAAAACACCATGAGTGTTATGAAGATAATTTATACTGTAGAACACACAACAGTTTCAATCGTGGTGAAGACAACTTGCAGGCTGATTCTCACATATATGTGTTGACTCAGAAGGTAAGTCCTACTGAAATGCAGCAAAGCGCAGAAGTCAGAAAACTCAATTAAAGATCAATTTTGACATAACACCTCAGTTAAATTCCTTGTTCATCTAGTTCTGCTCTCATTCAATTCACCCTCTTCCAACTCTATCAAGCTGTACAAAAACCTGTCAGACAGATTTTGCTTGGATTATTTAGCAGTTTGGTGCTGGAGGAGAGTCTTGAGAGTCCCATGGACTGCAAGAAGATCAAACGCATCCATTCTTAAGGAAATCAGCCCTGAGTGCTCACTGGAAGGACAGATCCTGAAGCTGAGGCTCCAATACTTTGGCCACCTCATGAGAAGAGAAGACTCCCTGGAAAAGACCCTGATGTTGGGAAAGATGGAGGGCACAAGGAGAAGGGGACGACAGAGGACGAGATGGTTGGACGGTGTTCTCAATGCTACCAACATGAGTTTGACCAAACTGCGGGAGGCAGTGGAAGACAGGAGTGCCTGGCGTGCTCTGGTCCAGGGGGTCACAAAGAGTCGGACATGACTAAACAACAATAATAAGTGCAGTAATTTGCACTTCATGAAGCCCTTCAAGAAAGTTATTTTCATCACTATTTAAAAAAAAATGTTTTGGAACTCTGAGGAGTTTCTTATTTGACACATATAGCTAGCTAAATCACAGAAAGATGAAACAGGCCAGAAATGGACAATGAATTTCTTTGAACAACCTGCTGTCAACATTCACACCAGAAGCAAGTTCCTTGTCGTTACTGCTTTAATTTTTGTACTGAAATACTTACCTGGGAATCACTCTTGTAACCTGAGTTTTACTGTCTCCCCCCCCCCCCCACGTTCTTCCTAGTATTGTATTTTTTTATAATAAGTCTAGGTACCCTCTATGGCAGGAATACTGGGGTGGTGAACCTGCAGCCCTCCAGATGTTGCTGAACATCTGTCATCCCCGATTCTTAATTGTGTTTGCGGCTGATGGAAGTTGGAGCTCAACCACTTGGGGGGGGGGGGCTACAGTTGCCTCACTCCAGTCCTAGGGAGAAAGGACATCAGCATTTTGTGATTTAAATGCTGAGTATTAAATAACAATTAATAGCAACTTCAGAACCCTTCTGGGATTGGTCCAAGTAGGGAAACCACACATTTGAATGCTTTCTCGTGTAAATGTCTCCCTGCACATGGATACCTAGCAGAATAAAGAATGAATACTAAACCAGACATTCTCTCAGACCTGCACTAGTTTTTAATGAGCACCGAGCACATTGTGTGTGGAGTCAACACACAAATGCAATCCTACACCAGCCGTCTGAAGTATATCATCCCAGCAGTTATTTCCCCCAAGCGTTTTTCTGAACCTATAAAGCTGTTACACCTCATGCAGCTATAATGCTAGCAGTCTCCGAACAATGGTTGGGAGAGTGAGAGTTCTGCAAACCCTCTCCCTTCTGTAGTTTGCACTGAGTATGGCGCAACAATGTACACAACTGGATTAGCACCAGTGGAGATGCAATTTATTTATTATTCCTTTATTAAATTTACCACCCACCATCTTTCTTTTAAAAGATACAAGAAGGCAAACACCTCTGTAATTAAAAACACACACACTAAAAATAAAATAAAAACACATTCGAAGTATTAAAAGGGATCTAAAAACAACACAGGGCAATAAAATATCTAAAACAAATTTAAGAACAGATGCAAACAAACTGCACGTCTGCATAATGCTACGTCAAATAAGTCCGTGAAGAAGGGGACGTGTGAGCCCCTCACTTCTTAACTTGTCAGTTTGCATTTCTTAGTACAGAAAGTATTGATCTGATGTGTAGAGACCTTTCCTGTTCTGATTAGTTCAAGAGGGTTATAGAAGGTTTCTTCTCTTTGTGAAAGAAAGTTTTCTTTCTATGTGAAAGAAACAGGAAGGAGGTTTCTGTTTGGGTTATTTCTGCTGGGAAGCTGAGTACAGCTGGTTTAAGCTGGCTTTGTTATCCTTTCTGTCAAGGTCGTGCTGACTCTAATTGTCAGGCCAGGAGGAGCCTGGGTCTCTCTCTCTCTCTCTATCTCTCTTTGTTCCTGTGTTCTGTTTTTTGCATGCTATAGTGTTAAGGTTTAGTCTTATTATAAGTTTGTAAGTTTTATTGTAAGTGCTGCAACTGGATTTCTTATGTTGTGGATTTGTGACCATTATGCTCATTTGGCTTCAGTAGCAAGTAAAAACTCTGATGGATAAAGTACAATTACCTCTGGTCTATTTTTCTGAATCTCTGCTACGTGTTTAAGTTTTTTCCTGCTCCCCCCTTCATGGCCGATATAACTATGGTCAGGAGATCGGCCTTAGTCCCCAATATTTTAATTTTATTTCTGGTGAGTAGTAATGGAGCCTATGTGTATAACAGATAAGTGCAGAAATAGTTGATACTGATAGCAAGTTACAGTAGTTATCTGTAACAAACCAATCTGGTTAAAGATAAAAAATTGTACCTGGTAGTGATCATCTGATGGCTCTGCAGTAAAAGAGTTGATCTCCAAAACATCATTGGGTAGCCATGGCAACAGCCGACACCTCCTGATTAAGCGATCAGTTTCCCCATAGGCAAAGTCACGGGTCACTTCCTCTGTAAGAAAATGAAAAGTTGTAGGTATTTTTTGTACACTTGTTATCAACTCAGTGTCGTCGATATGAATATGCAATAGCTATGCATAAACGGAGATTAATAAAAATTGCAGAAAATTTCCATACATTTAAAACAAACAAAAAATCACAACACAACCTCGACTACTGATTCACCCGTCCTCTGAAACAGTCACTGGGCCAATGTAGGCTTGATTTGGCTTGCAAGACTGCTTTCCCCAAGTCATGGCCACCTGCTGAAATCATCAACTGATCAATACTGATAGGAAACTCTGCTGGTATCAACTACACTAGGGAGTTTCCAATCAGCAGCTCCCCAAGAACAGCAGATCCCTTCCAAAAGGGAGCCTACGAGTCCCATTTTTGGCAGGGATCTTCTTCCGTAACCCAGCTTGAAGTTCCTTTGAAGTTGGGTCACCTGAAGTCATGGTAATGTTACGGTGCAGTTGGGTAGCTGCACCGATAAGTGGTCCATGGGGAAGCTCGGGATTCGGCACAGTCGCCAGACCCTGTTCATCACCCTCTGCTCTTAAAAAACAACAGCGCAGAAGTGTCTTGCACAGAAGTCTTATAGGCAAAGAGAACACCGACTTACCCAGGTAGCACACCCAGTGCACAGATACACTTACCTCCGGTCTCAAGGTCCCTTAAGGGCCAGAGAACCGTATAAGCAATTTGTTGCCGCATGTAAAATAAGGGGGCTGTTGCAAAAGTGGGCTCATCTGAATGCTGGATTCGGGATCCAAATTCATCCATAATGTACCATACAGGGACCTTCTCCTCTGCAGTCTGCACAAGAAGAACAAACTCAGTCATGTGTTATAAAAATGACTGTAACATCTGACTTTGGGGGTGTTTCTGCAGGACTGCTGCTCGACTCCTTGGCAGTTACGCTATGGAGTCTCACAGGCTCTGGTATTGCCCCATGTTATTTATATTTATATCTACATGAAAGGCTGAGTGAGGTTGTTCAGAGGTTTGGGGTGGGGTGTCTTTAATAAGCAGATGATACCCAACTAGTTCTCCATTTCAACAAATTAAGCAGAAGCAGAAAGTGCTAAATCTGTGCCTGTGATGTCAAGTATCATTCATTTGCACCCGGGAAATGCTTTTAAAAGCTTGTTTTTCACAATCTCTTAATTTTATAGCTAGACCCCAGTGTGAGTTTCGGCTTTCCTACTATGGCCATACCCCATGTGACAGCTGATAGGTCTGGTTGTATTTCCACATTTCCTCCAAGACCTGAGCGACAGCTCTCTCATCCGGCACTTCTCCATGGAAGTCTATTCCCATCAGGTTGGCCATTCTGTGAAGCAGACCAGGGACCTGCAGAAGCTGCTGGCGGGCATGTTCAACGCGGTACGTCCAGGCATGGTCAATGAGAAAAATGCTTTGAAGGCAAGACAGGCCAGGTTAAGAGCAAAACACAGAACACAGGTACAAATGATGATGCAGGCAGTTCATGATGATGACTATAGACAAGACATTCTAAAACTCTGCCCTAATAACAGTCCAAATTAAAACTGCTGACGCCATGGTCACCTCTTACTGCAACTACTGCCACCTCCCCCCCCCCCCCATTCCACCTTGCCATCTTTGATGCCATCAGCGCTCTCCTGCCAAAACTATTCATCTCTCTTGCTGCTTTGGCCATGCAACATTCATCCATAACTCTCCTGACTGCTGCCGGATCCTGACAGGCATCTTATATTTACCTTCAAAACCCTCCATGGCCTCTTGTATCCCAATATAGCCTTAACTGTGCCCTTTGCTTCCCAAAAATAACCTCTCTCCTTTCTCCCTTCCTGCTACATATGCTTGGAACTGCCTTCCAGAATACCTGAAGGCACCTCTTTTTCTTCCATCAAATCTCTCCTCAGAACCGACCTTCTCCATAGATCCTTCAGAACCATCCCAGAATCCCCCATATTGTAACTAACTCCAAGCACACGTAACTAAATAACTGCATGATCTACCTGTGCGCCTTCTGTTGCCTCTTCTTGCTCTGTCTTGCTTGTGTTGCTCCAATGATTGCATATATCAGGCGTAGGCAAACTCGGCCCTCCAGATGTTTTTGGCCTACAACGCTCATGTTCTCTAGCTAGCAGGACCAGTGGTCAGGGATGATGGGAATTGTAGTCCCAAAACATCTGGAGGGTCAAGTTTGCCTATGCCTGGCATATATTGCAAGCCCTTCAGGGCAGGGACCTATCTTCTCATACTTTGTAAAGCTCATGAGCATAAGGGCAAACACAACATTCAGATCTGCTTCAGAATAATGACTCACCTGTTAGAATTTGCCGCCTGAAGTCCCATTTCGTTTGTCACTATCACTTTGTAGCAGAGTTCATTTCCAGGATTTGAATTCTTTTTCAGTTCTCCCTCAAGTTCTTCATCGCCGTCATCTTCCTCTTCCACCTCCTCCACTTGCATTATCCCAAAATACTCCCCAGCATCAAACACCTGAAATTGAAAACAAGGATGAAGCAGCAAAGCCTTAAACTAGACCCAGTGGACTGAGCATGGTATTAAAAAAAAAGTGTTTAAAGTTAAGCATCAAGTAGGAGTTCACCACTATATTATTCCAGTGAACTACATAGTACAGTGATTTTAAGTCTGTAAGCGGAGAGACACCTGTATTTGGGAATGTATTTCACTACCCCATAGTAAGGATGGTCAGTATCTTTATCTGTACATTGCAGGTGGTGCTGAGAAAATAATGGCTCCAGAGTTCAGGGTTCAGAGATTTACTCATTCTTGTTCTTTGGGGCTAAATACTTGTTCCTTTCAAGCATATTTAACATAGCCCTCTTTTTTTTTTTTAAAGATCTGCTTTGGGAGGTGAGGATTTAGAGTAGAGAATCAGGGGAAGCAAGAAGGACTTAAACCTGCTCTTACTTGTCCTTTTTCTGCTCCAAATCGTCCCAAGTCTCCTCCCTTCACAACATTCAAAAAGTTCTGCTGGAGCCTTGGTAAGGGTTGAGAAGCAACTGCCAGGTAAATGGAAAGAAACCTTTCCCTCCCACTTCCTTCGTCCAAAAGTGGCTTTTGGGGCTTAGAGAACGGTTTCGGCCATTTACATGCAACTTGCATGCTCCTTATTTAATATACCACACCAACACTGAATACACAAGCGCTTGTCTTAGATATTAGTGAGGCAGCACAGGGATCATGGTTAGCACCTAGAACTTGTCACAAATCTCTGAAAACACTGTTTTTTAAAATAATACTAATTTTGTTCACACCTCAACAGCAGGAAGTTTCAGCCGTGTTATTCAATATTTATTATCTCTGCCATTTAGTTCACTCTCCAATGGCTGAGAAGCGATCTCATCCCCAATGGCAGGAGAATATCACTTTTAACTCCAATAGGAGATGAAAAACATACATGCAGAAGACACAAAAACACATTCATTTGTGCCAGCTTCCCATCAGCCTTGAATTCACTTACAGCTCTCAGGTTGCAAATCAAGTGTCAACCTGCAGACCGACTTAGTAATCCACCATAAAAGAGGAAGCCAAGCAATAAAACCAAAGTGCTGGCATGTAACAGAAAACTAAGAAAATAACCTGATTACTCAGAAGGGCTGCAGCGATCTGTGGATTGATCAATCAACATGGCAGCATTTTTTAAAAAAAGTTAAAACATGTTTTATTACAAAAATCTATGGCCAGCAGTCACATTAGAATGGCCTTTCTCAGGGATTCACCGATTATAGCTGGCCTTAGCAGAAAACCTGGTCACTTGGTTCCTGGTGCTAGCTCAAGAAGTGGGATTGTGTCGCTGACATTGAACCGTGCTTCCAATATGGCAAAGTACTCTTTTTGCTTTTCAGAACTACCATTTTAATCATATGAAACTAACCCTCATGCAAACAGTCCTACTGTTCAGATATATACACTTAATGGGAAGGACAAAAATGATTCTCAGCAGTTTAAAGGAGATGCGCTATTCTCAAACCAGCTGCCACCCCAGAAGCAACTTACTATTGTTGAATTGTTTAGAAAGAGTTGGCATTGGATTGCAAAAGCATTTTTTTAAAAAAAATTGCAATGGCAAAAACATGCCAAAGACTAGAAAATAAGGATACATGTGCAGTGACATCCACATTTCTTGTTTTGCATCTTTATTTGAAAAGTTTTCCTTGGCTGACTGCAAGTGTGTGCCCCCTCCTGAATTTTTAAAAGGAAGTTAAATCCACCATAGAGCAGTGGTTTTCAAACCGTGTCCCGTGTTCCCTAGAAGCTATTGGGTCTTTTTCGGTGAAAAGATCAGGAGAACCTTGGCTGCCCCTATCTGAAAATCATATTGTTCTTTATTTCCAATTCCCAGATACAGTGTAAAGCTGCAGAGAGTATCAGAAGAATTCTGGAGCAATGTCTAACTATCGTGCCCAGTGCCCCATGTAAACTGAGTGCTCAACTCCAACTTTCCCACCAAAAATCAGCTGCAATACTGAGCAGTTCCTTAAACTCATCAAGGTAGAAATGTTGAAAACAAAACACCATTGCCTTGAGTCTTGCACTCTGGAGGAAGTTTTCCTTTCACTGTGGTCGGTATTTGGAGAGGCAGAAGGTAAATTCTGTTGGACACGGAGCAATTTAGAAAGCAAACTAGGCCACTACAGAACTATGAGAGTCAAACTGCTCTTCTGAAGTCATCGCAGAAAGATGGAAAGGTCCACAGGTTATAAACGAAGTGAAAAACATTAACTCATGGAGCAGAAAAAAATCACTGCTCAGATTTGCTTTTACAAGTACAGACAAAAAGGTATTTATATAAGCTATGCATGGCAATGACACACACTGGGATAAAGCAGGAAAAAACTGAATGGGGAATAAGGGAAAGCAAGAAAAGCAAGTTAAGAACCTAAGCCTACAACAAACATGTTTTTTATTCTTGTTTCACTGGGGGCGGTACAGGAACTGGGTGGGGCAGGTTATCCAAAGTAACTCACATTTCATGTATTGTTATTCATTCATGTGTGAATTGCCTTCCACATATATATCCCAAGGTGATTAACAAACATGCCCTTAAAAACAACTAAAATACAGTACTTGTTAAAACAGTACAAGAACAACCAAGTACAGGTATAGGTTAAAAACAAAAGCAGAATCCATGGGTTGTACCCAGAACTAGTAGATATAACTTCATACTTTCTTCTTCTGCTGCTGCTGCTAAGGGGACAACACAGCCTACATGGACTATACAGTATTGGCCACCCCTATACAAACTTCATGATCTCTTCATATAAAATGGATCTTAAAAGAACTCAGACTTTAAAAGGCTTTAGCCATGTAGCTCTAGGGCGGCAAGCCAAGGTAGATAAGGCTGCCATCGCGTACCCACTTACCACACTCAGGCAAGTGGGTACGCGATGGCAGCCTTATCTACCTTAACCATGGTTGATGGCAGGGATTGTCAGCTTAACAGCCATGGTCACCTACACACTCACAATGGCCTCTCCTGGTGCCCTCCCTGCTGAAATTTGGCAAGAAAGAGGCATCCATTCTACTGTAGCCAATAGCACAGGTTGCAGTGTGTGCTTTGTGGAGGGGGCTGTGACAGTTTCTCCAGCTTGCAGATGTGCCCACAGGTCCCCAAAGGCTGGCAATCCCTGGCTGATTGCACGTCTTAACTGAGACAATGCCCAAATGCTGGATGTTTAGTATTACACTTACCACTTGATTTCAAAACACGGTAGTGTTTGAAAGAATTGTTAACTGTGAAAGTAGAGAGTCGAACAAGTTTTCTGCAGATGGGGTTTAAAATTCTTTGTCACGTCTGCTCTTGGACTAGTTTCTTTCTCATTCTCCCTCCAATTTCACATGTTTTGCACAAGCACAATTGCTTTGTACTTCCAAACAGAGCTGCTGAACACCACTATATTTTTATCATAATTACCTAAAGCCTTTACACTGCGGTTAAAAAACATGGACATCACTTGTCCATAAACACAGGTATCAAGTTTCTATTCCACTGCCAACATGATTCCTAACTGGAATTAATGCCTCCTCTTTGTTCCTCTCATCAGTTCCGTCAAAGAGACATACATCTAAACGCAGTATTTAGAACCAAAATTAAGCCACCTCCAAAAAGAAAAACACAAGCCACTTTCAAAACAGACGCCCCCCCCCCCGGCCCCAGTTAATTACCAATAACCGCTCAAAAAACTTGGTAGGGAATCTCACCCCTTCATCAAACTCACTTTCAACTCTCTGTCTTCTTTTGAAAGCCGGAAAGGGCAAGATCAAACAAGCCTTTGATTCTAAAACCAATCTCCAAGGAAGCAACACAACTACACTCACCTAAGACCCTATTGAATTCAATGGGTCTTACAACTAGGGGGGCACGGTTAGCATTTAAGCCCAAAGCATCCTCCCTTAAAGGTAAAGGGACCCCTGACCATTAGGTCCAGTCGTGACCGACTCTGGGGTTGCGGAGATCATCTCGCTTTATTGGCTGAGGGAGCCGGCGTACAGCTTCCGGGTCATGTGGCCAGCATGACTAAGCCACTTCTGGCGAACCAGAGCAGCGCATGGAAACGCCGTTTACCTTCCCGCCAGAGCGGTACCTATTTATCTACTTGCACTTTGAGGTGCTTTCAAACTGTTAGGTTGTCAGGAGCAGGGACCAAGCAACGGGAGCTCACCCCGTTGCAGGGATTCGAACTGCCGACCTTCTGATCAGCAAATCCTAGGCTCTGTGGTTTAACCCACAGCACCACCCGCGTCCCCATCCTCCCTTAGAAGTAACCAATTTCAAATCAATTACGCTTACTCCCAAAATCTGGCTTAGTTGTTCCCCGTGATCCTTTAGGCTGAAGCAGGCGCAAGTGCGTGAAACAGGTCCTCCTCAAATTACTCCCAGCTAAGCAACTCCCCTATGAAGAAAGGTTGCAGGATTCAGTGCCAGATTTAGGGTGGTGCAGTTGGTTTCCCTCTGTATTTATGCAGGTACAGTACCTACTGAGAAAACCCATAAGAGGAAACTCTACCAAAAGGAATTATATTATTGTGAAAATAAAATTAAAAAAATGGGGGGGGGGAGTGGCCAGATTTTGTCCTTGCTGAGGGTGCCATATTACCAAAATCTGGCTGTGCACCGTTTGGGACTTTTTGGTTACAGAAAAAGTGAGGAAGAGGCTCCATGATAGAAGTTCACAAAACCATGCAGGGCACGGGAAGAGAGGATGGAAACATCGTTTCCCTCCCTGTCTCGGGGACGTGCAATGAAGCAGCATTTCCCAGGACGCGGCGAGGCCCACGGGGGCGGCGTGGAAGGACAGCCGGGGCGCGGAGCCCCTTGGATGCCGGAAAGCGCAGGCGGGAGAGAGGGGCCTCGAGGGCTCAGCTCCTGCGCGCTGCTTTGCCGCAACAGGCGAGCACAGGGTGCCGTGGGCCCGATCCTGCAGCCGGGCTGCTCCTCTGACGGCCTCCGCCCCAGGAGGACACCCCAGGCTGCGCCAAAGCCTTGCCCGCCCGCCTGCCTCCCCGGCGCGCGCTTCCCCCCTCCGCGGCGGCGGCGCCCACCTCGCTCTCCAGTTTGCGCCACAGGCTCTGCCAGTAGCGGGGCGGCACCGCCGAGGCGCGCAGCGCCGGCCCGTGCAGGGACACGAACGCCTTGTAGTCGTCGGCGCAGTCGCCCTCCATGCTGCGGCCGCGGCGGCGTCTCCGTCTCCTCCTCCTCCTCCTCCTCCGGGCGCAGCCCTTCCTTCCGCCAGGCCGGCTGGGCGGGCGGGCGCGCGGCTCTTAAAGGGCCCCGGCGGCGGAGGCGGAGGCGGCTTCCTTGGGCTGCGCGCCAGAGAAGGACGCGGGCGAAACCCGGAGCGCAGCAACAGCAGCTGCTGCGCCCGCCGCGGACGCGCTTCTTCCGCGGGTGGGTGGTTCGGCCCTGGTCCCCCCGAAAGGCAGTCCTGTCGGGGCGCCGCCGAGAGAATGGCAGCGTCGGAAGAGAACCGCCTCCCGTCGCCTGACTCACCTGCCGCCGAGTCCGGGCAGTCACTCCGAGACCCAGCGAAGAAGCCAAGCAGCCTGGCCCGAGGGGAGCTTTCAAGCAGAAGCACATTCTCCTCCAACAGGCGGCAGTGGGCTTAACACTGGTCAAGAAAGTAAAATACCTGGGGGTTAACATGACTGCTAAGAACATAAATTTATTCAAAGATAGCTATGAGAAATGTTGGTCAGAAGTGAAAAAGGATCTTGAAATATGGTCACATCTGAAGCTTTCCTTGTTTGGTCGAATTGCTGTTATAAAGATGAATGTATTGCCAAGAATGTTATTTTTATTTCAATCGTTGCAAATTTTGGACAAAATGGACTGTTTCAAGAAGTGGCAGAGAGACATTTCTAGATTTGTCTGGCAGGGCAAGAAGCCCAGAATAAAATTTAAAATATTAACTGATGCAAAGGATAGAGGTGGATTTGCCCTGCCAGACCTTAAACTTTACTATGAATCAGCAGCATTTTGCTGGTTGAAAGAATGGCTGCTTCTTGAGAACACAGACATTTTGGATTTAGAAGGTTTTAATAATGTTTTTGGGTGGCATGCATATTTGTGGTATGACAAGGTTAAAGCACATAAAGCATTTAAAAACCATATTGTCAGAAGAGCACTGTTCAATGTCTGGACAAGATATAAAGACTTACTTGAAAATAAAACCCCAAGGTGGTTGTCACCGATGGAAGCGAAGGCTCAGAAAAAGCTCAATATGGAGGCCAAATGGCCAAAATATTGGGAGATTTTGGAACAGGAGGGTGACAAACTGAAATTGCAGAGTTTTGAGAAACTAAAAGATAAAGTGCGAGATTGGCTTCATTATTATCAAATAAGGGAGCCTTATAACTTGGACAAAAAAATTGGCTTCCAGGTGGAAAAATCAAAATTGGAAACAGAACTGTTAGATCCCAAAACTAAGACATTATCAAGAATGTATAACTTGCTGTTGAAATGGAATACTCAGGATGAAACGGTTAAATCTGCTATGATAAAATGGGCACAAGATGTTGGACATAACATTATTTTTGCTGACTGGGAACAGTTGTGGACCACAGGTATGAAATTCACGGCATGTAATGCCTTAAGAGAGAATATTATGAAAATGATATACAGGTGGTACATGACTCCAGTCAAGCTTGCAAAAATATATCATTTGCCTGATAATAAGTGTTGGAAATGTAAAGAAAATGAAGGTACATTCTTTCACCTTTGGTGGACGTGCCCAAGGATTAAGGCTTTCTGGGAGATGATCTATAATGAAATGAAAAAGGTATTTAAATATACCTTCCTGAAGAAACCAGAGGCCTTTCTCCTGGTCAGCCAATTGGTGCCAAAGAAGGACAGAACTTTCTTTATGTATGCAACAACAGCAGCAAGAATTCTCATCGCAAAGTATTGGAAGACACAAGATCTACCCACCTTGGAAGAATGGCAGATGAAAGTGATAGACTATATGGAATTGGCGGAAATGACTGGCAGAATCCGAGACCAGGGAGAAGAGTTGGTGGAAGAAGATTGGAAGAAGTTTAAAGACTATTTGCAGAAACATTGTAAAATTAATGAATGCTAAAATGATGTTGGATTGAAATGAAGTGGCTTTAGCAATAAGGTTAAAAAGAATATGTAAAAATGGACTGATAATTAGATGAAAATATAAAGTTATAATATGTTAAGATATAGAATTAAGATAAAAACAAAGAGGGAAAGGATTTGCTGAATTAACTATGTGAATTGGAATACAAAAAAGGGAGGTGTGAGGAGGTCAGGAAACAAGTAATTGAAATATAAGATACGAAAAGATTGATTTGTTTTTAATTGTTTTTTATTTCTTCATGTATTTTGTATTTTTCTTTGCATTTTTGTATCTTTTTTCTTTTTCTTTTTCTTTTCTTATTCTGTAATTCTCTTTTGTCTGTAAAATTTCAATAAATATCTTAAAAAAAAAAACAACAGGTGGCAGTGGGCAACTGTCTTTGCCCTTTCTGACAAACCCTGACTGGGAGAAAATAGATGTTCATTTAAGGGTTTTATTGCGGGCATTGAGCCCTGTGATCAGGGAAGTCCGAATGCAACATGTCAGTCAGAGAGTAAGAGAACTCTGAAGGATATTGGTTTTGCTCACAAGGAAAGGGGCTTTCTGTTGCCAGTGATTACTTCTGGAAGAACTAGCAGTGAAATTATAAATCCCAGGTCGTATAGAATCAGAGAACGGTCAAACAGCTCTTACCATCAGAATGTTGTTCTTGATGTTTAGTCAGAATTTATTTGCTTGCAACTTGAAGCCATGGGTTTGAGTCCTGCCCTCCGGAGCAGGAGAAGACAAGCTTGCTCCCTCTTCCGTGGGACAGCCTTGGAGATATCTGAAGATGGCTATCATATCTCCTCTTTTCCAGGCTAAGCATCCCAAAGTCCCCCATAAAGCTCGGTTTCCATATGACTGCAATTATGAGGAAAGATTGACGGGTTTATATTTAGCCTGTCAGATATATTAATATTGTTGCCCCTCTTTTTTTTTTTGCCCCACTTGTAAAGGAGAGTAGAAATTTGCATATCACATAAAATATATGCAAATGTTATGCAAATTTGTGTCTTCTTTGGCAGCAGATGGTTCAATCTACATACAGGCCCAGAAAATCCCTTTTTTTTTGCGTTAGGAAAATTGTTTTTAAAAATCACCACTAAACCCCCCCCCCCCAATTTTGCAGAATCCTCTTCTGGATTCAAGATTGTCTATCCAATCTCTTTTCATGGATTATGTGTATTTTCTGGTGCAATCTCAAATCTAATCAATAGCCAATTATTGTTGCTTATCTTGTCCTTCATGTAATATCACAGCCTTAAAAACACACCGATTGTCAGCTCGACATTGAAGCTGCTGAAAGCTACCCAATATAGACAGGTTGTCATCCTTGAGGTCTAAGCCCACTCTGCTGAAATTCATGGGAGCCACACAAAAACATTATTGCACTTTCTCCCACTTAGCCAGGCACAATCCATCTTTCTTTTAACCCATATTTCTATTGCACAGAGTGATCTTAAGTGGTTGGTGTATCCAAAATGTTTTTAATATACTGTACATCCTACATGGTCTTGCTGTTTACCAAAATGTGGACCCCCCCATAAAGAGCAAATGTTAGGATAGATTTTATATAGCTTGGTATAAATATGGTTTGTTACCAATCACGGTGCCTTTTTTTGACCACCTGTCAATGCCTTTGATGTCAAAGTCATGTTTGCCAAGCCCATAGCAGTGGCTGCTGCCATACAAAAGGGGTGTAAGCCATAATCACGAGAGCGGCTACCCACAGCCACCAAGAACACCAGAAAAAAATGGAATTGTGTAAGAGGGAAGTGGTCTTTATGCACACTATATGGTGTTAGTGTTTCAGAGTTTGTGGGCTCATGAGTGAAGGACATATTTAACGGGCTTTTTGAAAAGTGGCAAGGTAACCACTCTCCCCTCCCACATTCCTGACTGAAAACATTCCTGTGCAGCAGGGCTGGCCCGGCCATAAGGTAGGCTGAAGCAACTGCCTCAGCCAGCAGAATCCCGCAGGGCAGGCCTTAGGTGGCAAAACAGGACAGGCGCTCCTGCTGTAGCATCAGACACAAAGCTTGGCTCATGCTTGTCGTGTCGAGCAAGGCGCTCCAAAAGGTATCTCTAGCAGCGACAGTTTTCCTTGCCCTTGGATGTCTTCTTGCTCATCCCTTCAGAGTGCTAGGTTCTTATGACAATTTGCTGTTACAGGAGCTCTCTCTCTGTTTAGAAAAATGTCACAGGGCAGACCTCATCTCCTACCTCCCTTTTAGTCTTTGACTTCGAGGGTAACCAATGCCACTCAGCCATTTTAATACAATTTTCTTCAGAGCTGATTTAGAGAAGAATAATGCAGTTTAAAGATGACTCCTTCAGGAATGTTCATTGAAAATCTTTATTCCATTTTTTATGTATCGGATCTCTGAAATGTGATCATTTCCCCCCTGTTATTATCTTATAAAGTTTAGGGAATGTTTTTTTCTCCCCTTTCCCCACTAAATGTTCAAATGTTGCCAGTTCTCTGCTAAAATTATAGTTTTGCCTTACACACACACACACACACACACACACACACACACAATATTTAAATTCCACAACAAAACTCTGTGCAAGTTGCTCCTTTAGCCAGGCGACTCAGTGGAGTCAGAGCAGAATCAGAGCCAGATGAGCAGTTGTGTTCAGTGTGCTCTGCTCTTGGCAGAACGGTCTGCTCATTTCCCTGTGCCAGAATATTTTGTATTGTCTGCAGAATCAAATGGCAACCCATGAAGGTTTTCCAGAGGGCTTCTCAATAGTCTAGCTCAGACTCAGTCCAGGCCTATGACTGCTCTGGTTAATCTGAAAGACCAGACTATGAGATGGAGGAGTTTTGTGACCCAAACCAACAGGGATTATTACATGTGTAGTAGTTCTCTGAACTGGCTCATGAACAGGCTCTCCTCTTCCTCATACCCAGCTGAAATTCTCTCTCTGTCTCTTCTGAATGTGCAGGGTGACAAGAGCAGCATTTCTCCAAGAAAGCAAAAAACATAGACAACCAACTTTTCTCATTGATGAAATACTGGGCATTGAGCATGTTGAGAGTGTGCACTGCATGGCATGGGGGAGTGAACCCAATAGCAAAGAGAGGGCTTGAGGAAGTCTGTTGCTCTTTTGCAAGCCCCAACTAGAGCTTTAAGGAGAAAGAATGAAAAGGTTGGTGCAAAGAGAAAGAAAAGATTAATAGAGGGAGAAAAATATGTAAGAAAAAACTGAGGGGTAGGCCAGCTCAGGAGCAAAGGAAACACCCTCACTTTCACTGTTTGGTGGATTTGTAGCTGGCTGAGCGAACCTAAAGATTACTCATTAATGGTTCCTCATCACCTTGGAAAAAAGTGACTGTGGGGTGCTGCAGGGTTCTGTCCTGGGCCCAATGTTGTTCAACCTCTCTAAATAGATGAAGGAATTGAGCTCGGTTTTATTAAATGCCCACTGTTCAAAATTTAGTCCTCTTTCCCACGGCCTCTTGGTGGTGCTCATCTGACAATGACAGTTATAGGTGATTATCCAGACCACCTGCATAGCAGAATGAAGAATGCCAAAGACGTTTTTCTAATTTTAGATTTATTATGAAAGCGATTTAACAACAAAAATCATTACATGCTTCCTTTTGAGCTCTGACATAGAAACCAAGCTATTCATATACAGACGTAAAGAGAGATGTTGAGTTAATAAGGTACATGTACAACAACCATTTCAATGACAGTTTTGGGCGGTGTAGTTAAAATGTTGGTAAAGCTCAGACCATTAAAAAAAATAATATTCTAAGTACCAAACTTTATACATTTATTCACTATCGTTGTTCTAACCTACCATGATACAGTACCTGTGGAAAACAGCAATGTGTACATAATTTACACTGAAAATAAAGCTTAGAAGTACCAGCAGCATCTACAAAGGTTTTAATTCTGATTTTTATTCATGCCCAGTGATTGATAGGAACCCAGAAAAATGCATGTCCCGTTAGGAAGCCTTTTGTAAGGAGTAATGGATGTTCTTAATGTAAAGGTAAGGTAAAGGACCCCTGGACGGTTAAGTTCTTAATGTACCTTATTGAGACAAGGCATCAGTAAATTTTGCTTTGCCAGTGTGGCATCACTGGGTTGAGCTTCCTTGCATCTTTAGTGGATGAAGGCACGAGTAGCTTTTACAGGAAATAGGCTGGTACCCTCTTCAGTTTTGCATACCTGCCAATCATGAACAGTTTGGAACTGAAACTCAGAATAATGTTAACCTATTTTCTGCAACGAATCATTAACTGAAAGCCAACTGTGGAGACAGAGGAGGGAAGAGGTGTTGCAGGCCGTGCCAGAGTGGGGCCCCATTAATGCTATACAGTGGTACCTCAGGTTAAGAACTTAATTCGTTCCGGAGGTCCGTTCTTAACCTGAAACTGTTCTTAACGAGAGGCGTGCTTTTGCTAATGGGGCCTCTTGCTGCTGCTGCGCCGCCAGAACATGATTTCCATTCTCATCCTGGGGCAGAGTTCTCAACTCGAGGTACCGGTAACGCTTCCAGGTTAGTGGAGTTTGTAACCTGAAACATTTGTAACCTGAGGCGTTTGTAACTCAAGGTATCTGTACCAGACAAACTAATCTACCTTTCCAGTAGGTACAACTACTTTTGTCATAAGTGAAGATTTGGGAATCTGCCAGGTAGTTCTATTCCCACTGCAATTGTTCTGTGCAGATCTTTCCTGATGTTTCATTCTTTTTCTTCCTTCCTTACTTCCTCACCCAATCTTAGTAGCTGAAATTAGCCTTAACCTTCTGTTCTTCCATTTAGCCGAGTTCCCATTATCAGCCTTCTCTACAACATCCCACACGTCTACTCACAATTGATGTGATGGCAACAAAGAACAGCTGCCAAGAGGGCACTGGACTGCCCCGAGAAAAACCCCTCCAGCCCATGGGCCCAACACTGTTTCAGAGACATTTCATTTGCCACTCCATTGGCAGCTTTAAATACATGTTAAACCCACTATTTTTAAGGCAAATTTATTATGCTTCATAGTATCCTGAGGTAGGAACCTTACCTTGCCTCATGAAAGGAGGATCACCTGGAGTCAACAGCATAGGAAAATGTAATGTTAACATTAGGTACATTTTATGCGACATGAACTAGGCTAAAGCTCCTGAATGGTGTCCCCACTTAGCTGGTTCTCCTGCTACCCACCCCGTGTTTTTCCCTCTTGCTTCCTTTCAGTACAACGCAATGGGCAATTTTTTGCAGATGTCTTAACAGATACAGTTGCCTGGGGTCTTTCTCACTCAAGAGAGTGTTGTGGGGGAGCAAATTCTAATTCCAAAGAATTGATTGTGTTGATTTCCATGTCAGACTAGTTGATTCCATTTCACAGAATTTGCATAATTAAATGAAATATTTACAAAGCACAGAAATGGGTAACTTAACTGGCCTTTGGCCTTTAGAAGTAACATTTCAAAGAGATTTCTACCGAATGCTCACAGAAGTTTTGTCGGCTAAGAACTGTTACTATTGTACACAAATCATAGTTATTGTGTTTTCTCAGGGTATTTCAGATAGAGGAACTAATTTCTGGAATGGTGCAGGTGAAATTTATGTTATTGCATGACCTATTTTGCATTCCCCCATGTAGCCACAGATGATAGTATTTACTCCAGATCGCTTCATCCCTTTGGGCAGTCACTCCTGGTACTTGAAGAGGGACCAAAAATGGATTTGTGTAATTTTCATTATGCTGATTTTACTTGATCTTAAGTACTTGATCTTAAGTACTGATCTTAAGTACTGATCTTAAGTACTGTTAAGGAAACAATATTATGATCATTTATTAGATTTGTTTATTCTAGGTTGATTTTAACAAAATTTGTGTAGTTACATATGCACACATTCAAACAGGTGCAACCCATTCAGTTTTAAGCCTACCTGACCACATCCTATCCAACCCCTCAAAAAAACCCACCCCAAACTACCTAATCATTTCATCTTTAAAGTTAGGAAAGGAACCATCTTATTTCTGCCTTTCAAATATATGCACAATCCTATCGCACTTCCTCAATGTGCCCAAGGTGGCTGTCACTGTGACCTGGGAGTACAAATACACATGGTGGTAGCAGCCCTGCAAGGAGGAAAGCGGAATGCGCGCCAGTGGCTTCCCCAAGTGCTTTTATCTTAGCTGAGCTCAATTCTGGTACAGTTGCTCAACCAAGGAGGAAAGTGCTCAAGAGCAAGAGATGGGGAGCAGATTATATATATATATATATATATATATATATATATATATTCCATGTGGTTGCCACCCAAGGCTACTCTGGCCCACTCCTCTGCTCCAGGGATACAGGCATTCCAAGTAATGTTAAAAAATACTTTCCTGTCTCTTCATCCACCAGGAAGCCATCCCACACATATAGAACTTTTCTCCCCCCAGTATAGAGAGGAGTAATATTCAATGTCTATCACAATGAAGCATATATATCCAATGTCCTAAAATTTATTCCTCAGTGTAAAGTACAATATATGGAACACTATTTACATCACTAAAGTAGAAAAAAGTTAAAATATTTTCAGACTTTTTTATATATATATATAAAAAAAGCACGTTTCATGGATAATGGTTTCCTAATATGCAAATCCAGCCACCTTCCTCGTGGTACCAACATCTCCAGATATGTTCCAAAGAGTACTAAGTTAGTAAATGAATGAAAAATACAAGTCTTAAATAATGTTGTTTCTCGATTGTAGCCCTGACACTTGAATTACAATGTGGTAAAATATCTTATGAAGGTATTTGGAATAATTCTGGCATTTGTGTTGACAATTGTAAATATCTAAACTAATTAGAATACCTAAAAGGTATCTCTGTATGTACACGATATAATTGTTTATATATTACATGACATCAAGGATATAAAAGCAGAATGGTACAAGCAGAATAAATAAAGGAAAGAGCAATTGTGAAGTGTAGGTATTCAGATAAACATGGTTTTGCTGAATAGTTTTGTCTTCCTGTGCATCTATCTACTTAAAGGACAGCTACAACCCAAACCATATTCTTTTCAGTCTAATTTTGAACATGGTTTTATTGCAATAAGAATTAGGGTTCCACTTCTGGTGTAGGCTGAAAATCTTATTTTTCTTTTCAAGTGCTTAGAATGTTCTTCTTTTATCCTGGATTACTTTTTAAAACATGCTTAAGGATTTACTTCTGAGGTTTGATTTGCACAAGACTCTTGTTTATATGGGGGGGGGGGGGCACAGATCAAACCTCTGCACATACATGGGACCCCAGAGCAGACCCTGCTGTGAGAAAAGGCACATTTCTGTGTTTTTTGTACACAGCACCCAGTTCACTTTAAGGGGTTTAACGTGGGGGAGAGTGTGCAAGCCTGGAAACCGTGAGAAATACAGCTGTAACTAGGAAATGGCAAGTCTGGAGGGGGTGAGGAGAATAGAGCATCAGTGAGCTGCCTATCTATGCTTTCCTGAGTCACAAAACTGTGCTAATCTCAGATTGGCATGAATAAAGACAGATATGGTGAAAGGTATGTCAAGAGTTAGGTGGCGGAGAGAAAAGAAATTGCGCCTTGTGTTGTTGCGGTCTACTCCTGGGACTGCTCTGGTTTTGCCCCACATACAGCTGAGGGACAAATGAAGAAGACTCATCTGAGGGAATGTGGCTTGTAGAGATGAAATGTTAAGCAAAGGTGCACTGAAATACAGTGGTACCTCGCAAGACGAATGCCTCGCAAGACGAAAAACGCGCAAGATGAAAGAGTTTTCCGTTTTTTGAGTCGTTTCGCAAGACGAATTTCCCTATGGGCTTGCTTTGCAAGACGAAACGTCTTGCGAGTTCTTGCGAGTTTGTTTCCTTTCTCTTAAAGCCGCTAAGCCGTTAATAGCCGCTAAGCCGTTAATAGCCGCTAAGCCGCTAGTAGCCGCTAAGCTGCTAATAGCCGTGCTTCGCAAGACGAAAAAACCGCAAGACGAAGAGACTCACGGAACGGATTAATTTCGTCTTGTGAGGCACCACTGTACACTCAATGCATTATGTGTTTTCAGAAAGCAATTCCTCATGAAATAAAGTTTTTAAAGCTAGCTTTCACCATTCTTTTCAGGAAAAAACTGATTTCAGATTATAGCGAGATCATAAAAGGAATTAATGACTTATTTTTAAAATGATATATAACCAGTGAGCGTTTGGGTGTGTGCTTTTGGGTTATTGATGTGTTACCATGATGGTGTGTGTATATCGTGTATGCACTGTGTCCGTTCTGAAATGGGAACATGAGGGACACAAACCCATGTTGTCAGTATGTATAGAATATCTGTGCGCAACCACACTCCCCCCCTCCAGGTGGCACTTAATCTTTAAGGTGTAGGTGCTGAATAGACTGCTTATGGGGGTGTTTGAAAATCCTTTTGTCAATCTGATTCGGAACTATATTTTCCTGAAACAACGTCCATCCGTAACACGAACACACAAAACAGATTCCTGCCCCAAAGAACAGACAATCTGCACTGCACAATATCCTTACTTCATCCTTCAATTCCCCTCCCTACTTTTTGCGGTCGAACATAACATGGGATTAAAATATTCATCTAGATGTCAACTAAATTCACATGCAGTGTGACTTCCGATAACAAGGTAACATGGCTTTAGATCCACGACAGAAATTTTTTTTAAACTGGGCATTGACTATACAATATTTCAGAAGAGAATGGGTCAAAAACGTCTGACTGTAGTGGTGTAGGAATGTCGGCAAGGGAAAAATTTGATGCACAATTGTTGCAGAAATTAGGGTGAAACTCCATCATATAGATTTAAGAAAAAAAACTATCCTGAAAGTTCTCATTTAGAATTGTATCTACCACCAGTATTTATGGCAATGATTTCCATGGCTGCATTAAAAGGGTGATGGGAGGTGTTAGCTTCTGAAATAACAGCTGGATTTGTTCTGAAAAACCAACAGAAGCAAAAATATTCAGGATGAAGGTGTAGGATGAAAGCATATTTTAAAATGACTTAAATTGTTATTTCATATAGCGTTCTGTGCACAAACCCACAATTTTTAGTGTGCAGAAAAATCTGTGAGTATGGATATCAACTGTCTTCTAGCTTCCGAGTCTGCTAATCAATTAACCGTTTCCCGATAGCAGGACTTGATAATTAACAAAACAAGGAGTAGTTGACTTCACCCTTGTTTGCTTGCCTCCCCCATGAGAGCTCCAGAGGGTGGCGACACAAGAATGGGCCTTTTCTGCAGTGGCTCCCCATCTGTGAGATGCTCTCCCCAGCGAGGCTTGCCTGGTGCCTTCACTACATAATTTTAGGAGCCAGATGAAAACATTTCTCTATAATGTGGCCTTGGGCTCATTAACAATCTATGGTCTTCGAAATGTGTTTGTGGGAAGGGGGTCATTGGTTTGCTTCTGCTTTTGGTTTATTATGTATTTTGTGTTCTTATTTTGTATTTTTGTGTTATGAACTTCCCTGTTATCATTGGCTGAATTTAATAAATAATAACAACAATATTTTTAAAAGATAGCAATAAGTGCAGAGTGGAAGGAAGGCGAAGCTGAAAAATTAAGCGCTACAGGTTTCTTTTTTAAAAAATGGGCAAGATTCAAGCAAAAATAAATGTTTTGTCCTATTGTTTTAAATGTGAGAGCTACATATGTGCCTAATCCACAATAAACAATGGGACTTTCAAGTGCTTAGCATAGCTGCATTGTAATCCAATATTTGCAAATTTAGCAACCAACTTGTTAGGGCTTTTTATGAGGTCTCCACAAATTAATTTCTAATTGTTCTCTACAAATCAGTGAAACCATAAACACAGCAAGAGCTTGCTCATTAAATAAGATCCAGGTATATTTTCAATTTAGATATAAGCTACAAATTTTATCTGCAAGTTGTAATTTGTAAAAATGCATTGTGTGTGTGTGAGACCAGCCGCTATTTCATTTATCCAATATAACTATTTCCAGGGCTGCATGTATTTGTGATAACAACAAAGTTATATCGAGCAAGAACTTTTGCGAAAATAACGTATGAGGGTGAAGGTGTGAACCAGAAACTTCTTTCTGCATCCTAACATCAGAGAGGTTCTTCTAGCTGGGTGGGGAGGGCACAGCTGTCTATGTTGTATTTTTTAAAAAAATACACCTGCATTGTTATTTTTTTACTATTTTTAATTGTACGCTGCCTTGAGATGCTTGTGCAGATAGCTAACAAATGAATTATTAATTATTATTTTTACTATTATTAACAGCTGTGTGAACAGTACCATTATATGCCAAGGCAATGTCCTGGTTCATACACTGTTGCTGGCATGGATTCTCATTCATGAGGGCAAATTTTAATCAGTGAGCCTGAGAATTATAAAAGAGTCAGATGGCTTTCCCTTGTAACGAGGAACTGCTGGTTTCTGTGGTGTATTTAATGGTAATCTCTCACATGTATATCAGTATCTCCAAAAGGCACCTGTATTAAAGCTTTATAATGTACCCATGTAATTAAATTTTATGAATTCATTATTAAAGAACAGGTGGTGAATCAATGGAACGTTTAAAAAAATCAAATCAAAACTCTGTTAAACTGTTTTGTTATGATGGACCCCTGAGCTGATACGCTACTTCACTGTTTGGGTTTGTTGTTGGTTTCGAAAACGCAAATGGCAACAGGCTGTCTAAATTGGTAAATTTATGATAGCGTTTTAAAAAAAATATTTATTGCACATTTCCTTTCCAAAACTATTGAGCTGTCTTGGTAACCAGAGGGATGGGATAGAGATCAGGGAACTGTGGCACTCAAGTTTTCCCCGCAAAATGGCAGGTGGAAGTGAAGCAAAGGTCATCATGTAAAAAGGAGCTGCCTTTAAGTCAGGCTCTAGCAGATGAGGATGCTGAGGCTGTCTTGGAGGAGAGGCAGAGGAAGGTGGAGGAAGGGTATCTCCAGACATGCTGTCAGCTTAGGTGCACAAGGTGCTCCCATCCAGCTCACATAAGAAGTCATTTGCACCCAGCAGCCTGCTCTCTCCAGTGTGCCATGGGAATGGATGGATTGGGCCAAAGACTTGGCCATTTCATTCGCATCCGAAAAGGAAAAAAGAAAGATGCAAAAACATTGTGAGACATCAGGTCAACAGAGCTGAGGACTAAGGCTACGTATATAAAAGAAAACTGGAAGCCAACTGGAAACACATGTAAGCAACAAGGGCTGCAACAATTAAATTAAACTCCAAAGGTATTTTCATAGCCCCCAAACTGACAAGTAATCTATGGTCTTCTCATTACTATTTGAAACTTAATGTTCTTATTCAGACAAGAAACAACTATTCATCTGATTCCTTTGACGTTATTCAAGACATGAGAGAAGTATACATTGAAAACTGGTAGAAGTAAAGGTTTATTTCTTTGTGCTGATTCTATATACTTTTGATGCCCTGATTACAAATGTTTTAAGTGCTGCCTTACAGCCTTTGGGCAATAATCTTTCTGTTGTTATATATTGTTCCTTGACTGTATTTGCTTCCAGGCACAAGCCTGAGACAAAATGACGTTTGCCCATATCTTTTCTTTCTAAGCAATCTTTCAAAAGCAATATATTACAGACTCCGGTACAATGTTGAACATAAAGGAGAAGAAATCGTATTATTCACAACAGGCTAGCAGCTATATCATATAACGGGAGAGGTAGTTTACCCAGATAACTTTTCAATATTTATGTATATCTGGGAGGCATGCACATGCTTGTCGCCTGTTTCAGACTGTCAAGTGCACGGATGAAGACTTCAGATACAGAATAAGTGTTGAAAGAAGGCTTACTTGTTTGTTTCTGTTTATTTAGGAAATGTATAAGCTGCCTTCAGCAGAAGTCTCTTGGGGGGGGCGTGTCAATCAAGAAAATAAATCTATACAACAAAAAGTTCAATAGTAAAACAGGATAAACACATGAACAGCAGCAACCAGCTGTAAAAGTGGACAGAACCAGAAAATAGCAGTTAAAACAGCATGATACTCTGGCAAATTAAAAAACCCCCACAAACTTTCTCCAACACCAAAAAATAAAATGAAAAATCAGACTGGGAGCATGCAAGCATTCCAATGTGGAGATGCCATAACCAAAACAAACCCTGCCTCTGGTCATCTTTGTCATGCTCCCTGAACAGAAATGCTCATTAAGCCATTCAAAACCTTTGCCGTGGGAGGTGGAGAATCAGAAATATGGAAAATTAGACAGCAACAGGCATCAAGTGTTTAAACTATTCCACAACAATATTTGAACAAGGGAAGTAGCCTCTGGAGGTCTGCAACCTTTCCTAATCCAGCCCATAGAAGAGGGAAGTAGATTTGAGCACTAAGTAAGTAGCTGTGGCTCTAAGGAGAATAAAAGGTAAAGGTAAAGGGACCCCTAACCATTAGGTCCAATTGTGACCAACTCTGGGGTGGCGGCACTCATCTCGCTTTATTGGCCGAGGGAGCCGGCGTACGGCTTCCAGGTCATGTGGCCAGCATGACTAAGCCGCTTCTGGCAAACCAGAGCAGCGCATGGAAATGCCGTTTACCTTCCCGCCGGAGTGGTACTTATTTATCTACTTGCACTTTGACGTGCTTTCGAACTGCTAGGTTGGCAGGAGCAGGGACTGAGCAACGGGAGCTCACCCTGTCGCGGGGATTCGAACCGCCGACCTTCTGATTAGCAAGTTCTAGGCTCTGTGGTTTAACCCACAGTGCCACCCGCGTCCCTGATCAGGAAAACTCAGGAAACAGACATAGACACACACAAACTGCACACCAACCAGGACAGAGGAAGGTGAACACATGAAAAACCACACTCTCAAACCTGAGGCAATATATTGAATCAAAAGAAAAGAAAAAAACCCCAAAGACAATGTCCTTAAGACAGTAAGTTGGACCCAGTCACATGGCAGGTGCACTGTGGAAGTCTCCGAGGCCAAGCAGAGCGGGTAAGCAACACTCGGGACTCATGTGTTGGTAAAGCCAGGACACAGCTTTCTATTTACTCCCGAGGCAAGTGCAGTTGACGTGGCACTGGGTGGGGATCTGTTAGCCCCGAAGACTTCTGACCTTAAGCCCGATGCACCATCGGGGGATGCTTGGCTAGGGAACGCCATGGGAGCTGACCAGCAGAGCTGGGTCCCGCTGACAACCTGGGATGAGAGGCAACAGGCCCTGCCAAGCTCAGGCCGAGACAGGCATGCCTCCATGTTTTGATCCTACTCAATGCCATTTCTGCACAAGTTGTGGCAAACAGCTGTGTGTAATGCCGAGCAAGCACAGGCTGCCCACTGGGAGAAAGGCAAAAACCTCTCAACCAAAGGGGGCTGGTGGGAAGAGTTGAGTCAGTGCTGCGCTTGTGCACCCACGGAGCCAACAGAATGGTCCTGCACAGCACCAATGGCCCACTGCTTTTCCACTCCACTGTCGTGATGCAGTTGCTGGGAGACCATGGTCCTTCCCCACTGACCACAACTGTTTCAATAATCTGACAGGTGGTAGGCACAACACTGCAAGAATTGGGGACGGGGGACAAAGTGATGCAAGAGGATTGTTTCTATCCATTCAACATTGCAATTTGGGTGATGAAAAATGAGGTTGCAAGTAGGTTTTTTCTTTGCTTTTCCATGTTTATGATACATGTATGTGGAGAAATCATTTTTTTTTTTTAAAATGCAGTGCAGTCTGTAATATTTCTTTTGAAACACTTGGCAATACAAACATTGGTAAGAGGTGTGCTGCTGGGAGCCTGCTCTCTAAAGCGGTCATAATCAAGTAATGCATACATAGGAAAATAGCAGGCCGGCTACTCTGAATTAAGATAAAACAGACCAAGGTTTATGAGCCAGCAATCGATGGATTCAGCATATCGGAAACAACAAAGTAACAACTTCTACCTATTTTATAGGTTCACCCCCAAACCAGCATTTTCTGCTCTGACTACATCAAAGTCTCTTATCATACGATGTCAAGATTACTCCAAATTTGGGAAACTTACTGTGGATCAACAGCAAAGCCACAATCTGGTAACCTGGCCCCAATCCTGCAACTGAATCACTGCTGACCGTGGAAGGTGAAAGTGCCACTGGCAGAGATCCCTTTCCCACAGCCTTCCTCACCGTCAGGGCTGCCACCACGTACAAGAAGATCTCTGGATTGCGACCCATGGTGTGGGTGGGGAGAGACTGGGTTGCATCGAACTAAGTCAAGCTCAGACTATATCCACTGAAAGGAATGGTTTTGAGTTAGTCAGAGTCATTATTTTCAATGGGTTAATTGAGAGTATGACTTAGCTGGATACAATTCTGTGATGTGAACGGTATTTACATGACCTTCAGATAGCAAACCTAAAGTACCCTCAGACAGAAGTAGTGTACCTATTTAGATTAAGGGCAAGAAAACTGGCTACCCCCCCCCCGAGTCTCTTCCATCCTATTGTAAAAAACATTGGTGAAACCAAATTATCTACAATTCCATAATTGTATCTGCAGGATTAGACACTAGTAGACTTTTGAAATATTGTGACAGGGCCAACAAAATATTAGAATAAAAAACTCACCAATTTTATCCCTACCCTTCTTTGTATTTTTTGGTTTATACCTAGAACAAAGTCTCCACAACCACCAATGGGAAACAATGAAATTTAGATTTCCCCCATAAAATCTCACATATAAAGTTCAAGTGCAATTCAAAATCCAAGTATTAGTTTATACTACAGACTCCTTTATATCGTAACTCTTCTTTGCAGGTAGTTTCTTTGACCAGGTTCCTTCCTTGCTTAGAAGAAATCATTTTTCTCTTCTAGAAAAGGTGTAGAGATACGTTCTCTAGAACAAATGCTTTTCAAGAATAAACTAGTGCAGGAATAAATTTGGATCTTCAACTGGGTGCATTCTGGAATCCAAAATGATTTCTTCTTTGAAGTAAAAAAAAAAATCCCATTCAAAATATTGGAGATTATAAAACATTATAGTTATTCTTCAATATACAATTTAAGATAAAGACTGCCAATGAGTCTTCAAAATAGCAAAAATGTTCCTACTGTTGAAGACAATACAATATTTGACAGGAACGCAACAGAACATTTTTTTCTTTTGAAAAGCACTAGGAATCTATTTGTATGGTCGTAGAAATCTGGAAACTTTTGATCTCAGTAGCTTTATAAATGATCTTGGAAACATCTCCTTTGATTCTTGCGCTGTGTACTTGAAATAGTTTTGTGGATGTGCCAATACATCAAAAAGCGCTTTGATCAGTTTCTTGTCCTGTGGGAGACAAGAGACAGAGATAGCAAGCAGGGACAGAGAAAAAGGAAGAGAAAGCAAATGTATATTTTGCATGGCGCCCTCTGCTGAGCACATTTCCATTTTGTACTTCCCCTTTAGAAATTGCTTCTGGCTTCAAGATTCTGCTTTTTAGGAGTACTGCAATCACTTATGCACAGCGTTGGAGCTAAACAATGAAAGAAAAATAGCAGCTTGGACATTGCAATTTAAAGAAAAGGTTACTAACTTTTAAAATTTCTTGATGATTTTCTGATGCATATAGACGTCCATCTCTAACAATGTCTTCAATTAATTGTTGATAATCCTCTGAAAAGCAAGCAGCAAGAAGAACAAGTTAGCAACTTTTTACTACCAGATAACCTGACAGAAAGTCTCTAGGGTCCAGGGACTAGTGAACAGCGCTCGGCTCAAGCTCACATAAGGTTTTATATACCAATCAGACTATCTTATTATCCTGAACTAAACTGTGTCTCCTTATTTGGTTCAACTCAACCTAAACACGTTGGACACGAGGCAAAGCATATTAGCTGGTGGGTAAGGGAAATAATAGGCCAACCTTTTTATATACTCACATAACTGTCCAGTTCAATGAGAACATAAGGAGGCTGGGGGAAGAGAGAAAACGTGTATGCAAGGTTGTGGGTCAACTCATAAAATCAAAGTTATAGGTCAAAATCTCCTCTTTTGTGCAAGCTTCTCTGTTTTCCTTTTTTGGGATTAAATGTGGTTAGTGTTATGTTTAAATGAAGTTTATACTGAAGCATATTTTGCAAACCAGTTCTGTCACAGTCACAAGGAAGAGGTCGAATGCTTTCACTTTCCTCATCATGTCCAAATCAGGGAAACCACGTAAAGTTGGGCTTGCTCAACAAAGCCAGGATCGAACCATTGTTTATGATCGGGCTTGTTAACAAACCATAGTTTAATCAGAATTCTCCTACTTCAAACATAATGGGGAACTCTGATTAGCTTTCTGTCTCATCTTTGTAGCTGTGCCAAAGGAGAAAGAGGAGTACATGAACCTGAAACTCAATCCCATAATAATAAACAGTGGTTTGGTGTTATATGAAAAAAAGGACCAATGAGATTTATCCAGATCATTTATTTATTATTTGTTAATTTTATATTCTGCCTTTCCACCAAATGCTGTTCAAGGTGGCTAACTACAATTTAAGTGGCTGGGATAGTTCAGTCAGAATGAGACTCAGAATTGTGGGTTTGAGCCCCATGTTGAGAAAAAGATTCCTACACTGCAGGGGGTTGGACTAGATGACCCTTGTGATCCCTTCCAACACTACAATTCTATGATTCTAAAGTACAATACAATACAAAGTTTAAAAAACCAAGACAGGTAAAACATCAATAAAAAACAACAATTATTACATATTTACAAATCAGCTTATGGGCCAAAGGCATGTCTAACTGAAAATGTATTTGTGTGCTATAAAAAATAATCAGAGATGAGTCTTCTTTGGCAAGGAGTTCTTAACCCTGGGAGAAACCACCAGAAAGGTATTCTCAAGTTTCCACCTTCAAGTTTTGTATATATATATAAAGGGGGGGGGGCACGTTTCTATGTAAATTGAGCCAATGTGTTGAATTTCATTTGCTTGCTATTAGAATTTATGACTTCACTATTAAAAGGTATGAAATCATTCCAATGCAGACCTAAAACCATTGAATCCAATCAATTTATACAATAACAACTTAACCAAAGCAAAAGTAGCTGACCCACGCTGGAAGAGTGGCAGACGAAGGTGATTGACTATATGGGACTGGCCGAGATGACTGGCAGAATCCGTGACCAAGGGAAAGAGACGGTGGAAGAAGATTGGAAGAAATTTAAAGTTTATCTTAAGAACTGTTGTAAAATTAATGAGTGCTAAAATGTCATGGGTAACGTAAAACAGAATTGCAGTGATAAATGATTGGGTAAGAGAAAAAGGATCAAAGAAATTGAATCATAAGTAATTGAAATTAGGGGTTGCTGAAAAAGTTTAAAACAGGGATGCAGAAAAGGGAGGTATGGGGAAGTCGTTGAAATAAGGTTTAAGAAAAAAAGGTTATGAAATTATACGTGTTTATATGTTTGTTTGTTAATGTGTTATGTTGTGAATTGTTAGTTTTTGTGTGTTAATATATGTTGTAAAACCAATAAAAATTTATTATAAAAAAAAACAAAGCAAAAGTAGCTGAAAGGTTTTCCGTTGTTAGAAGAAGATATACTTTTACCTTTATTAAATAATTATGTATATAGCAGCATGGAAGATAATTAACTATAATAAAAACAAATGAATAAATAAAAATAAATACAATTGCTGAAAAATACTGGAACAAAGCAGAAAGGAAAAAAAAGTTTGGCCAGCAATACGTTTAAACAGCAGAGGAAAGCCCCCCAAAATATGAGATTAATTTTTATCCTCTGTACTACTTTCCTGCATGCATTGCAGAGATGAGAAAGGGTAGAAGCCTCACCATCATATGTTACATAGGGGACTTGGAATCCTTTGCCACTGTTTCCTTCATTTGATTTGAACTGAATCCATAACTTTCGTGACCTGGAGGTGAATGCTATCGGTCTTTCATAGGTCTGGCAAGTTTCATATGTAGTAATAGATGTGGGTGAAGCTGCAAAAGAAAAACAAACATATAGCAGATTTTTTGGGAGAGGGTTAAACACCAGGCATTCCAAACGGTACAATTTTCAGTAGAGGAACACGTGAATCTGCCTTGTACCGTTTGAGACCTTTGGGTCTTTCCACCAGTACCATTAGCTCCAACTGGTAGCAGCTCCGAGGTCTCTCCCAGCTCTCCTCCTTGAGATCATTATGGCTGGATGTGTTGGAGACTGAACCTTGGACTTTCTTCATATAGACACGTTCACTGTCACTGAGCTAAGACCCCTCCCCAATTAGAGATTAGCTCTCTAACCCACAGCCTGCCATCCTGAAGCTGATAAAGGTTGTAGAACTGATGGCAGGCCAAAGGCACTGGTACACATAAGACCAGATGACACCAATCATAAATATGCTCAACCCCATACAGAACAGTCTCCTGTTGCAGTAGATGGTCAGGCCCCCAGCACATCCCCCCCTGCCCCCAAAGTGCATACCATGCTCAACTGTCAAACAGACAATTTTACATGCACGTCTTTGGGGAGCCATTTGGAGCTGGGGTTGGGCAATGGTAATGCTATGCTTAGTGCATGGCTGGATGCTATGAATTAGCAGGGAAATTTGTAACCAATAGTTCAATCTGAAAAGTTCTCATGGAGGTAATGTGGCAAGAAACAGTTCCATGGAACACTCAGTTGGAATAGAAATCAGGAGCAGCTGCTATTTTAAAATATAATTGTGTAAGAGTATGTAGTTTAAATAACATTCTCGACTACATACTCCAATTTCCTGTCTGCAGAATTTACTGAGTTTAAATTGCAAATATCAGCGCCAGCTCTCCATGTACAGTGGTGCCTCGCAAGACGAAATTAATTCGTTCCGCGAGTCTTTTCGTCTTGCGATGTTTTTCGTCTTGCGAAGCATGGTCCGTCGCAACTGCGCCTCTTCAAGCAGCCTTAGGAAAAAAGCGAACAAACTCGCAAGACGTTTTCGTCTTGCGAAGCAAGCCCATAGGGAAAATTGTCTTGCGAAGCGACGCAAAAACCGAAAAACCCTTTCGTCTTGCGCGTTTTTCGTTTTGCGAGGCATTCGTCTTGCGAGGCACCACTGTAGTCAGTGCAACCGAGTTGCAAGTAGCCACCATGTAGCACCGAAATAGGTTCAGTTCACTTCTGGCTTAGTTATGAATGTACATTCTCACTAGAGTCGTACCTTGGAAGTCGAACGGAATCCGTTCTGGAAGTCTGTTCGACTTCCAAAACGTTCGGAAACCAAAGTGTGGCTTCTGATTGGCTGCAAGAAGCTCCTGCAGCCAATTGGAAGCCGCGGAAGCCCCCGCTGGATGTTTGGCTTCCAAATATAGTTCACAAACTGGAACACTCACTTCTGAGTTTGAGGTGTTTGGGAGCCAAAACGTTTGAGATCTAAGCTATTCAAAAACCAAGGCATGACTGTACGTGTTTTAATGCCTTTTCGCGACAGCAGAACAACTTACCACTTTTCCTCATTACTAAAACATCACCACACTCGTCTTCAATAGGAAGAAATATCTCAGGGACCACTATGAGAATCCGCCTCTTTGGGGGTGGGCTTATATTCCAAATACATTCAACATTTGCTGGGTAATCTCCAGGGTAGTTGGGAGACTCAATGTAGCCAGTGTAGTCTCCGAGTTCTCCACCACACTGTCGATCTATGGGGAAAGGAATGAGAGGAAACTGAGCTATGGACTCTGTGAGCTGCCTAATTAATTTTTCAATGCCCTATTTCTAAAATGGGAATTTTTATGACCTACCTCATAAGCTTGCTCTGAGAATGAAAAGGACGAAGATCGTAACTCACTTTGCATATCAAGAAGTGCCTCATAAATGATTATGAACAATAACAACAACTACAGCAACTTATCTGAGTGACTTTGTGATCTGGATCTCAAAACAAAAAAAAAATTTTCTTCCAGTAGCACCTTAAAGACCAACTAAGTTAGTTCTTGGTATGAGCTTTTGTGTGCATGCACACTTCTTCAGATACCCTGAAACAGAAGTTGCCAGATCCTTCTATATAGTGAGAAGGTGGGGAGGGGTATTACTCAGAAGGGTGGTGGGAATGGGTGGTTGGCAGATAGCTGTGATGAGCCTGTTGACGACTCTTAACGACTGCAATAGGTCTTACAGGAAAAAGCAAGGGGTGAGAAGGTGAAAAATGGCTTTGTCATGTATAATGAGATAAGAATCCAATGTCTTTGTTCAGACCAGGTCTCTCCATGGTTTTAAGTTTGGTAATGAGTTGCAATTCAGCAGCTTCTCTTTCCAGTCTATTTCTGAAACTATGGCAGACCAACACGGCTACCTATCTGTAACTGGATCTCAAAAGTACAAATCTGCCTATGCTATCTTCTGAAAGCCTTTATCTTTCTGTGTCTAGATATAGATAGGTAATCCGTAATCCACACGTATGCACAAAGAGGACTGCAATGTTTCAGTTTTAAACACTCCAGGCTTCAGACTAGGGGTCCACAAGGGGCACCCATCAGGCTAAATTGGGTCCTTCAGACTGCCATCAAGGGGCAGCAAGGGGGATTTGTGGGGCGAAGCTGCCTTGAGATGTGCCAGCAGTCTACTCTGAAGGGGTTGGAGGCCATTCCTCAGTGCCTTCCAATAAAGCTAATTTCTGACCAGATATGTAGATTGGTTGAAACTAGTGATCTGTTTAAATTCTGTGTTTTGCCCCTGTCATGTAGGGGCAGTTCCAAAAAAGCAGACTTTCAGGTTTCCTAAATTATGTGTGATTAGTTTGTCACCACACTGTAAAAAAAAATCAAAAATCAAAATCAAAATCTTCCAGACAGACTATGACTATATGACCAGGCTTAAGCACTGTCGGTTTATAGACTGCAGCTGTTCACAAGGAAATATGACTTACTTTTGCAGTGTGTAACATTAGTAGAGCCATCAAAATCAGTGCTAGTATTTCCAGGGCAGGTGATGCAGTAGTTCTGACCAAATTCAGGCTGATAAGTTCCGACAGGACATCTGATACATCTGTGGGTTGTAGAGTTGTAGTAGTGGCCAGGAGAACAATGAACTGTGTAGTATAAAGGCATGTTATTTTTTTTAATATATTACACGTGAAGACACAAAGAATGGATGATGCAGTAGACATGTTAGGGTACGACTACATGCTGCATATAAGGCGCAGAGGGGTCTTGTCAAAAACAGCAGAACCATCTGAGTTCCCCCTGCCTGCCATGCAGCACCTTAAGTCGCAGCATCATTTGCAAGAAGAGTTTCCTGGTTAGCTGCTGGCAGTGAGCGCAGGGAGGAACAAACCAAAATGACACCTGGACACAAGGCAAGTGGTACTGCAGGTGCCGTTTTTGACAAACTCCTTGCATTTCTTATTAATCTATCTGAACTAAAAGTTTTAGTCTTCTTGCTTCTGTTGACCCATATTTTTTTGGATGCTGCTTTTATAGAGTTGCTGTGGAGGAGTTAAGAGAAGGGCACCCAGATAACAGTATTGCTTAGGGAAGTAAACTAGCTCAGAAGGGTAGATACTGCCTCAAAGATATAACTTGTAAGCAAGCACTGAACGATGCCTGTTTACTATCCAACACACTGAGTTTTAATATCCATTCTGCTAATTTATTGTTGTAAATAAGTTTCCTTCAACTTGAAAATAAAATATTGTCTTATGCCTACAGGTTAACCTGGCTCTTACAGAGAAAACAGAGATTTTACCAGGAATGATTGGTGGCTGCGGAAGGTAAGCGATAAAGGCAGCAGTTTCATTCACCACAAAAGGTTACACAGAGGATTTTTAAAAATAATAAATATTATAGATAGATAGATAGATAGATAGATAGATAGATAGATAGATATAGTGACAGGAGTAATATTTTATATGTACTTTCATATGTTAGATTTTGAGAGGGATTAGTTGGAGGGAAATAAATTAAAAATGGTAGTGTGAAAGAAAAATGCTAGGTGGCATTAGGGCAAAACCCTCAAATAACATCTGTTTATGTATACAATGGGAAAGAGGGTCTAAAAAGCATTTTGACCAAATCCTGGGCATGAATGGAAGATAAAGTCCAGGGGAATGGCTATATTTAGGATGAAAAGCTCAAGAGGGACAGACTCAGCTCCCAGAAACCCAGCTGCCTATGTCAACTTTAAAACATACCTTTTGTTTCACAGTCCTGAAATGACATTGCGCCTTCGTATTTTGTCACCAGTCCCCCGCCACACGGAAAACAGAGGGTCCTTCCTGGTTCAGACTGATATGTGCCCAGGGGACATAGTCTACAAGGTTTAAAGCCATCAGAAGAAAAATATCCAGGAGAACACTGCCCTAGAAATTGAGAAGTTCTACTGTGTTATTACCTCTCTACGGAAATGCAAAAATATTTTTTTTATCAGAAACATTTAGAAACGAAAGTTTTGCCTGCTCTTTCTTTGCTGTAAACTGGAAGTGTTCCTTTAGGATTAAGGGGCTAGTCGAAGCTCTCAGATGAGAGATCAGCAACGCCAGTCACTCTCTGCTTACTTAAATCTATTAAGTGAGCAGTGCAGAGTCTGTGAATGTGTGGACTCTGCAGCTATTGAAACAGGAATGATCTAAACAAAGTTAAGCTCTTTTCAGGCTGACTGTGCACATATCCTTTAAAGCAGGGCTGAGGAACGTTTGGCCCTCCAGATGTTGTGGGATTCTAGTTCCATCAGCCTTGGCCAGCACAGCCAGTGGTCAAAGATGATGGAAGCTGTGCTCCAACAGCATCTGGAAAGTCAAAGATTCCCCAGACATGCTCAAAAGTGAGTCCCATTGATTCCAATGGGACTCATTCCTAGGTAAATGTGCATATCATTGCAGCTGAGGGAGCCATTGATTTCATTGCGACAGTTTTGCCCATGCTTAATTGTTTCTCACCATGAGAGCCAACTCCTAGGTGCCAAGGTCCTTTTGCCCCCCTATAAAATATCTGAGGGGGCCAGGACTCCCCAAAGTTGATGGGCATTGCCATTCAAATGGAGTGTGTGTCTTGTGATTGATTATGCGGGGCGGGGCTTATCCCCCCCCCAATATTTTATTTAAGTTGGCACTCCTGTTTCTCACTTACATTAATAGAATTTAAACATGCCCAATATGGGTTTATTTTAATTATATTTATATGTCACTTCACACATTCAGAAGTGTCCTAAAGCAATTTATAATTTAAAAAATACAAAATACATTAACAAAATCAATAAAACACTACAAATATGAAATAGTAAAAGTGTTCATCCAAAGAAATAGTAATCTAAAACCAGTAGCTACCAAAAGCTCAATCAGCAATGGTGCCCAGATTCCAGGAGAATAAAAACTTATTCACCTAGTGCCGGAAAGATGACAAAACTGGCACCAAGCAGGTTTCCCTGAAGAGAGCACTGCACAGTCAGGAGGCCAGCACGGAAAAGGCCTTTTCTCGCGTTGCCACCCTCCAAACATCTATTGGAGATGCAGATGAACTGATCTCATGAATGGCAATTTAGGATACAAAGTCCAAGGTGCAGAATGAATAGGACAAAAAAGTCCAACATTAGTGGGTCCTCTCAACATTTTATATATGTATAACAATAGATGCTGCCACTAAAATAGGTCTGTAGTAACTCCCTCAATAAAAAAAATGCCTCATGAACAGAGAGACAGGAAGACCCACCTTCTTGGCCCAGTTCATATCAGGTCAGACTGAAAGTGGGCTTACAATTAATCTTTTCCAGATTAATGACAAAATATCCTGATTCCCAAGCTTTTTTGTGCACACAACATTGTAATTGCTCCCCTTGCTTAGAGGGAAGTGGCAGTTTCACAGGCCTTTTGATGTCATCATATTCTTGATTATGAGAGAAGTTTCTGGGAAGTCCCAGACTTTTCCCACACCGATTCTGAATATCAGGTTATTTTCTACATGGAAAGAGTTTGTATGTATGGAGTAGCCTAAACTGATGCAGCTCAGACACAGCTTTGCCACACCACTGAAATGAGAACTAGGTTGGCAAGGCTACCCGAGAACACATCCCAGAATCTTCTGACCTGCTACTGTCTACGTGAAGCAGACAAGCCGAAATGGAACGCTGACGAGGAGCGCACCACAGATTTACTTCTCTCCCTGTTCTCAGCCTTGATACCCAACTCCTGCATGCAACATGTAGAATCAAAGTAAACTTGCCTCCACATTCTGACACATTCCGTGCACCTGCTACTCCCTGTCCATCATTGCTTGGGCAAGGTTCACAGGAAAGTTGACCTTCTGTGTCTTGGTATGTTCCTGGTGAGCAAGGAATGCACTGATTATGTTCTCCACTATAATAGGTGCCTGTGCTGCAGGTAACTGGGAAAATAAAAATGGAATCTATATTAAGTACCTTTATTCTAGTATTATGATTATGATTTGTCTTCACAGCACTACTAGGGAGGCCAACAAGACACTGCAAACCCTAGGCCAAACTCTTAGATGTTGTACAGTCACAAAGCATCACTACTAACATCACAAGTAAGCTCTGAACCTTCTTTTTTAAATTGCAATATGGCAGGTGAAGCATTTCAATAACGAGTTTGCAATGTGCTCCTTTCTGGTAAAAAGCAAAGCCTCTCCAGCCCTCTATACTGTTCTGCCTGCTAGTCCAGAGTTTGGACTCCTATACCAGGCTTTCTTTTCTCCTAGCTTCCAGCCTCCATACCTTCGAAGGTTGTAACAGAGTAAGTTTCTGGGCTTGGGCTTGTAGCATTTTACTTGGGTCTTACCGCATTTCCCGTCCTGCTGCACTTGTCCTGTACTGCAGGCGTCATGTCCTTCAGCAACAACTTTAGCTGCTCTCTGAGCCACTTCATACTCTGTCCCCGAAAACTGAATGTAAAATTGCTGTTTGTTAATAGATTTCCTCAAGGTTTTGATTGCCGACTGTAGCTTCTGCTCCATCCTTTTCCTCAAACAGTCGACATTGCAGGTGTCTAAGTGGAGAAACGGTAAGGAAACCAAATCCAGATTTAGAACAGACACCCTAGTATGACTTGGGAGAAATAAACAGACACAATAATTAAAGTATGTTAGATGTCTCTGCAGCAGCAATGGTTGGATTATCCTGATAAAGAAATACAGAAACACCATAAGGGGAGCCACTCCCAGAAATGTCTGACAAGGCTGAGTTTTGTCCATCCTGTTATATTATGTGACAAGTTCTGTGGGAGGCTCCATGTGTGAATCAGGCTCAACTGTCAGATGATGAGACAAAATGATTTCTTATACCTTTTCCTGCAATGATGTCACAGGCCCTGCTAACTATGCCGACCTGAAATAAGAGGGGTGTGTGTGTCAAGAGATGGGGCCTTTTCAACTCTGACGCCTGGTTTGTGGAACTTCCTTCTTAAAGAGGCTAGCCTAGCACTGTCTTTTAGCCTCCCTTTGGTGCTGTTTAATTTTTAAAATGCCTAGGATTTAAAGCTGGTGCTTTGCCCATTTATACTTATTTATTATTGGACTATTAATCACCCTGGACAATTTGTTGCTGTGTTATTGCATTCATTTTTCTAATATCTTATGCTGAATGCTGTTCTGAGAGGTAAGATTTAAGAGTGGCTAATAGTTTAAAGGGACGCAGGTGGCGCTGTGGGTAAAACCTCAGCGCCTAGGACTTGCTGATCACATGGTTGGCGGTTCGAATCCCCGCGGCAGGGTGAGCTACCGTCGTTCGGTCCCAGGTCCTGCCCACCTAGCAGTTCGAAAGCACCCTTAAGTGCAAGTAGATAAATAGGTACCGCTTTATAGCGGGAAGGTAAACGGCATTTCCATGTGTTGCTCTGGTGCCGGTTCGCCAGAGCAGCTTCGTCACGCTGGCCACGTGACCCAGAAGTGTCTGCGGACAGTGCTGGCTCCCGGCCTCTAGAGTGAGATGAGCGCACAACCCTAGAGTCTGTCAAGACTGGCCCGTACGGGCAGGGGTACCTTTACCTTTAATAGTTTAAATAAAGAAAGAATCTGTCACTGCAGCATCAGTAAGTTACAACCGCAGCAGCAATCATAAAGGAACACAAGAGTGGCATTTCTATTTAGAGCAGGGGTCGGTCTACTGTCCCTCAGACCTTGGGGGGGCTGGACTATATTTTTTTTTGGGGGGGGGGAAATGATGCAAGAGCACCACGAGCCCCGGTGGCTGCTTATCTATGTCTTGTGAGCGGCAGGGGCTGGTGGCAGGACGATGAGCAGCGTGTGAAAGGGCTCCGGAGGGGGGCTGCTTAAAATGGCGGCCGCTCGAGTGCTGCTGCTGGCACCAACAAAGCCCAGCCCCCTTCCTCCTCTAGGCAGGGCAGGGAGAAGCCAGGAGGAGGGAGGAAGGCGGTGGTGCCGCAGTGAGGGAGAGGGAGGGAGAGGGAAAGAACGTGTGCGCTGGCAATCCACTCAGCGATTTCCAGACCGTCCGCAGGCCGCATCCAGAAGGCAATTGGGCCTGATCCAGCCCGTGGACCTTAGTTTGCCTACCCATGATTTAGAGTATGTAAATCTTGCCACAGAAAAACACCATCTAGTGTGACCAAGGAGCAAGGATGGAACTATTATATATTTAGGAGGAGGCTTTATTCCTGTTACGAAAAAGGAGCAATGCTGCTGAGTGCTCCAGGTGGCTGGAAAGCCAAACAGGATGTTGATGTTATGGGACTGTACCGTGGGAACAAGGAACAGTCTATTATGTGCACTGAGCACCGGATGTTAGCTCAGAGTGTCACATGACCCTGTACTGGAAGTACATGGGTGGAGTTATTCTCTCTCTGCTGTGGCTGCTGAGGAGTGCAGACATGTTCTTTTCTGCACTGCTGGAAAGACAGAAATAAAGGCATGTAAAGACATTTCTGTCTGTCTCTTTCCCCTCCCTGGGGATGGCAGGGAAGAGGGGAGGAGTGGTTGTGTTCTTCTCACGTTTGAAGAAGGATCGGCCGATAGAGATCTCGCCTTGTCTTGCCGGGAGTCGCTGACGGGGGGGATCAACAGGGAATCAAGCCGGGCACCTGGAGAGTGGCCAATTCCTCTGACTGATATGGCTTTGAAGATTCCGACATGTTCACCAGGGGGCAAGGACCAGGTTTAGTCCTGCTCTCTCACCCATGTCCAACAGCAGACCCCTTTATTCCATAGAAGTCAAAGGTTGCCATCCATGATTAAGGGAAAATGAAAAGGGGAATAACGTTGCAGCTTGGGGCAAATCTCCACCTTAGAACCAGGATAGTTCATCCTTTATTAGTAAGAGCTCCCGCAGAGGGTGCAAAATGTTTGTAAAAAAAGCATGTCACACGGTTTATTATAAATAATAGTCATAATCATCATAATAACATTGCATATTTAGAGTGAATCTGCCATAGAAGTAATTCTTTTTTGTTGTTGCTAAGGCACGAAGCAGGCAATTTTTTAAAAGTGCAACATATGCTAAACAGAGATGGTCTTTCACAAACCTGAGACTTCTTCTGACTTCATCTCCATTTCAAACTCAGCTGTGATATGGGACACTTCCTTGGACGGCGATTTCCGGCCTCGGCGTTTCTTCTTAGAGGAATCGCACTTGAGGTTCACAAAGGTTACCTGGCAGTTGTCTGTACAAGGGAATTGGCCTCCTTTGCATAACAGAAGCAACATGGAAAAGAAATCAAGGGGCAAAGTAGCATGGCTGCAGTTGCATCAGTAATACCTGCGCAGCAGAATCTTGATTATCAAAACCTCAGGTATCTGAAACGTCCACTTATTCAGTGAATGCCCCAAAAGAAGCTTTATGCCTACTAATAAATAGAACTCAGCCTGTAAACACACCTTGCTCCTCCCTCTGCAGAGCCACTGTTCCTGAGCTCCTCTGCTTCCAGCGGCCCAATGTCAAAAGAGGCGCTGGATTTAGGAGCGGCGTTGGTTTCACTTGTGATATCCCACCAGGTGAAGCTGCCATTGCAGTCTGCCCCAGCAATATCGGTCCTGGACGATGTATCAATACATTGCCCCAGCGGTGTAGCTAGCTACTTGGGGGCCTGGTGCGGTGCGCGCGTCCTGCCGCCGGGGGCGGGGTGAGCCACCCATGGGGGTGTGGTGTGCTGCGTGGAGTCTCTCCGCTGCCTCCCCCTCAGCTGTAGGGTGGCTGAGGGAGAGGCGCTGGGCAGCACCCAGCCTGCAGGTGCCCAAGCCACCACATCACTCCCAGGAGAGACATGTGGCTCGGGCACGCTGCAGGCCCCGCGGTAAGTGCCGGCCCCCGCAGTGCGGCGCCCAGCGCCAGCCGCGGCTCGTTACGTTTGTTGGCTGAACTAAAAAGTTTCGTGAACCCAATTTTTTATTTTAAAAAACTCACATTTTTGTCATTTTGTCACCCCTCCTCAGTGATGACACCTGGGGCGTCTCGCACTCCCCGCACCCCCTTTCTCCACCACTGCATTGCTCAGGCCTAATTACAGCCCCCTCCCCCAGCAATGCCATTTGTTTAGAAAGGCCCTCCGACAAAACAAGCACTTGACATAGTAAATCATGGTAAATCACCAATCACATCCAAAAGGTGAAAAGCTGAGCTGCAAATGTAGCTCAAAAGTTACTGCCCATCCTCTTATTTGTTTGCCGAACAGAGAAAAACCAGCACGGAATTTTCTGCTCACGGACCCCACATACCTATAACAGCCTGCTGATTTCCAACATCTTTAATTTTTTCTTTGCTGCGAGGTCTTAAGTGACATTTTGCGTCCTTGATTTTAAAACGAGCTTTCTGCTTGATGGGTGGTACTAATATGTCTAGAGAAATAAAATTAAAGGTTTTCAGTCGTGCTGTATTTTTAAGACAACCTGAAGACAGGCCTGGATATTTAGTTTTTTGCAGATTAAACGAGATATAAGCTGTCTTGAATTACTTCACAGGTTTCATACCACAGAAAATGGAGTTAGAGAGAGTACTTTTCTGCATGAAGAATAATTCCTAGCTGGAGTACAATTAGATGCAGGGGATGTGAAAGTGGAAGAGGGTTCTAAAAGAAGCCCAGCAGCTGAAAAATGCTCCACCTCTTCTGAATTATCAGAATAAATCACAATATGGAAGACTGCAAAGACACCCAGGGAGGAGGGATTATTGGTCGTTGTGGTTCTTATTTTTACTATGTATTTTGTGCTTTTTTATATTGTAAATTGATGTTGTGAACTGCCTGAGATCTGTGAATGAAGGATGGTAGACACCTAAATAAATAATAATACAATAATAATAATCTTGGCTGTGAGTCCTAGAAGACCAGTTTCCTGCCTTGCAGGCCTTTTATGTCCTTTTAAAATGTGGGGTTTTTTTGGGGGGGGGGGGTTATTGGGTTGCTGTTTTTATTTTGACTATGTATTTTGTGGTTTTATATTTTGATTTTATTCTGTGAACTGCCCTGAGACCTCCTGGTATAGGGTGGCATATTAATTCAATAAATAATAACAATAATTTTCCCACCTGGCTCGGGTGGGCCGTGACTCCAGCTACAAAATATTAGCCTGCTGAACAGACTCTTGGGCTGGAGCATTGCTTAGTGGAGTTTGTTGCTGTTATTAATTTTTTGTTATCTTTATTTTTGGATCCTATTATTTATGTGGGAATTGTCCAATTTGCTTGTGCACCTTTTGATGTTCTATTTATAGCTTATGACTACCGTTGTAATTATGTGAATCTTTCCATGTTGTAACCCTGCCTTGAGCACCGTTTTAACTAATAAAATGGTGATGGTGAAGATAAAGATAAAGAGCCCTTTCCCTCTGTCTCAGATCACATGGGGAAATGCAGCCAAAGTCGATAGCAAGGGTGAGGAGGGCTGGAGTCAAAGGTTGTGCTGGGAGCCAGAAGGGGAATCCTGGAGGCTAAGCAACTTTTCAAGCCAGTGGTTCCAGTCCTTTCTGTATAATTACAGTGGTACCTCAGGTTAACCATACATAAGATAAGATAAAACTTTATTCGCATTAACCAATGGCCACAACAACAGTAAAACATTACAGTATATGCAGAAAAGGACATTTGATATAAGAGCACAATTTAAAGTCCTGAATCAGCCGTCAGTTAGTGGCCCTTATTCTGACTGCCCCTGCTATGACCCTAGCCACCTTTGCTGCTATCTGCTCATTTTGATCTGATAGAAGAAAGGACACTGTGGCAGTGGTTGAGCGCCCTGGGATGGCTGGTATGAGTGGGGTGATGATGAGATACAAGAAAGCAGCTACAGTGGTACCTCGGGTTAAGAACTTAATTCATTCCTGAGGTGAGTTCTTAACCTGAAACTGTTCTTAACCTGAAGCACCGCTTTAGCTAATGGGGCCTCCCGCTGCTGCCGCGCCGCCGGAGCACAATTTCTGTTCTCATCCTGAAGCAAAGTTCTTAACCCGAGGTAATATTTCTGGGTTAGCGGAGTCTGTAACCTGAAGCGTCTATAACCTGAAACGACTGTAACCCAAGGTGCCACTGTACACATAATGGAAGAAGATATAAATAAGATCATATCAGGACAATGGGTGTTTGGGAGTTACATCTCTCACCAGATTCTATGGCGTAATACTCACCTGCACAGCTAGGAAGAGTGTTATTGCGTTTCTGAAGCGACTTGCCGTGCTGCCCTGGCACTCCACAGCTTACTGAATAACTATTCTCTGTGTCTGAGCAAAAGAAAAGAAGAACACACCACGAAATATACTGAGATGGTGGAAAGCCTTTCTTTCATTTATTCATCTGAGTTAAGACCAAACTTTTGTCCATTGCTCAGAACTTTTATCTATTGATTGATGGGCATTACCATTCAAATAGCACCTTGTGATCAATTATGTGGGTGGGACTTATCTGTTGTTTTCCTATGCAAATAAATACTAATCTAAAAAGACCTTCCTTCAGCATTATTTTTTTTAAAACAATTTTTGGACGTCAATAAAGCCAGGAAAGGAATTTAAGAAAAACAATATGGTCTTCAATACCAACCTGGGAGAAAAAGGGTATTGGATGGACATGATAAGAAACAGCTTTCCATCCCTCCCAATTTGCTGCAGACCAACTGGGCCTTTGGAGCTGGTTTGGCATTCGGAAGACATTTCACCATCTCTGAGGAAGAAGAAACAGGAAATCACTGGTTCAGATAACGTCTGCGGGATCCTCCAGTTAAGCTCATTCATTTTTCAGACTGGAGTGGGAGGCAGAGGAAGGGATAAGCAGAGGGGGCATGTCAGCCCGAGGCCTTGGCTTAGGGGCTGGGATGATCTCCTCCTTTATAAAGCCACCTCATAAATACAAAAATTAATGCTGAAGCCAATCAACCCTGGATACAAAATGGTATAACACATTTCCATTTCAAATCTTAACATGTGTGTATTATTTTAAAAGGTGATATGCATTTTTGAGAACCAACTAGAAGCTGTCACCTCTATCCTCAGGCAATGGAATTAAATAGACACAAACTGATTCAGGGCATTAAAGCTACTTAAAATTGTGGTTGTTTTCATTATCCTTTTCAACTCTGCAACTGGTTTCAAGTTTGACACAAACTCTTAAATGGCTACTAAACCAAGTCTTACCCAACAAAGTATTAAGGACCCTAAAACATCTTTATGTGGCTTTTGTGGGCTAATATAAACATCTTTTGCATCTGCTCCTTGAGCTTTCTGGCAATACTTCTAAAATCAGAGTAGGACTCTCAGGCTCTTTTGACAAATACAATTCCAACAAAAGAAGGAGTTAAACAAAAATGCATTCTGATTCCCATGCGCTTCAACCTTTTTCTCACAGCTATAATTCTAAGGCTGAATCTCTACAACTGGACCTCCTAAGACCTTCTGGACCTTCTGTTCTTTTATATACAGACAATATGGTTCTTGTTTTACACAGTTAGGTCTAAAAAGAAAACTGTCTAGGCTTGGAGAATATTGTACAGACGGAGAACTAAAATTACCATATTTTTCCACATATAAAACAACCCCTATTTTTTTGAAACCAAAATTAAGAAAACTAAACCCTAAAATAGAAGTGAAAATCTGGACAATTGGGGGGGCGGGGAGAGCAGAAAGTTGTTGAGCTTTTTTTTGATTGCCCTCAAACTAGGCTGGGCCATGCTGTCAAGCCAACCAAGCCGAGGAAAAAAAAGGAGAGAAATTCAAGGAGAGGTGGCTCTTGCCGGGGGCTGTGGGAGGCGAGCCAGTCGCCACTGGACTCTTCACTCAATCCGCCACAGCCTGTCTTCACACGCAGGGGAAGTCCCTAACTCACTGAGGGTTAATTAACTATTTAAACAAGTAATAGACTCCTCAGAAATATCTTTCTCAAATTGTGTTATCTAAAATTACAGAATTGCAAGGACTGGGTTTCCTAATCAGGGCAACATTACATCTGTTGCCCGTTTTCTGACATGCAATTTTATATATTTAATATATCAATAAGCTGCTCATCAGTGAAAGAAGTGAAAAAAGAGGAAGGCGCCCTGTTCCAAAATGTTACCTACCAATACAATCCTTTTTATTCCAGTGTAGCTTCTTCCCCGATGGACATACACATTCATAACTTCCCATTGTATTAAGGCATCCATAGTCACAGCTCCCATTGCTGATACTGCATTCATCAATATCTGAAAGTACATTTAAATGAAACAGTGTTGTACTGTAAGTAAATACTATCAGGTGTGACTATTCCTTCCTGTTGCCTGTCCACCAGAACTGCTTTAGGTTAGATTATTATTTTCCTGATTCCATGTTCATTCTTTTTGTGGACTCCAGAGTTGGTGCAATAGTCATTGTGGGCCATGCCTATTTTTCTGTCTCCCTCCAATCCTTGCAAAATCTAAGACCTGACACCTGGACACTTCTCTGCTGAATGACCCACATTTTCCCTCACAAAAGGCAAGGACGCTTGTAGAACTGAAAGAGGGTTCTGTGGCTTTTCTGCTGACAGAATGAGAGACTGGTAAGGCCTTAGTGGGGGGGGGGGGGGCGTGACATTGCGTAGAAAGAAAATGAAGACTAGTCAAGAAACTGACCTGCAGCAGCTTACGCCTCAAGGAATCACAGTATCATAGAACTGTACAGTTGGAAGGAGCCCCCAGGGTCATCTAGTCCAGCCCCCTGCAATGTAGGAATCTCAGCTAAAGCATCCCTGACAGATGGCCATCCAAGCTCTGCTTAAAAACCTCCAAGGAAGGAGAGCCCACCACCTCCTGAGGGGATCCGTCCTACTGTCAAACAGCTCTTACTGTCAGAAAGGTATTCTAAACCCTGGCTGCTAGTAGAAGACAGCTTTCATTAAAGGTTTAAATTGTAGTTTAATATTGTCCAAAGAGCTGTCAGGGCAGGTGTTGGAAGCTGGGCAACAGTAACTCACAAGGTGTCAGCGAAGTTAACTCTCTGTTCAAAGAAACAAAACAGCTCAGGCCTAGTCAGCACAGCATCTCTTCCCAGTAGGTCTTGCCCCAATGAGGCTCCTTCCCAAGCCACCTGAGGACTCAGCTATGTTAGTAAAGAAAAAGCGTTTCACAGTGGTACCTCGGTTTACGTTACCTTTGGGTAACGTAACTTTTGGGTTGCGAATGCGGCAAACCCAGAAGTGTATACTTCTGGGTTTTGCAGGGCACTTTGCACGTGCGCAGAAGCAGCGCCTCTTGTTGCAGACTTTTCAGGTTGCGCAAGGACCCCCAGAACGAATTAAGTTCATATCCAGAGTTTCCAGTGCATATGTGCTATTACACTGTGACACCAGATGGCGCTGTGGAGTTCCATCTTTCGCCAACGTGATTTCCCAATATGAGGTTTACAACACGTTTTCCTGAAACGCTTTTTTGACGTGTCTAGATCCAGCCTGAGTCTCTGACACCTTGTCTATCTCTGCTCTGCCCGCTTCATACCTCAGACCAGGAAAGAAGGGAGATGGTCACAGCAGGACAAGGAGATTCCCTGGATTCTTCAGCAGCCTGCTTCATCTCTGCCTATTGGCCCCACTCCTCTCCGGCCTCTGATTCTGCACTACTCTCTGCCACAGACTCTTCCTGCCCACTAAACCCTGTTGCCTCTTCTGCTTCTGACACCTCTTCCTCCCATTCCGCTCCCTCTGACCACTCATCATCGTCCCACCACCAGTCCCTGGGTTCTGAGCCTTCTTCCCCTGGGGGTTCCCCAGCTGATGCCTCTTCCCACCCCTCTGCATCCAGCCAGCCCATGACAGCTGCATGTGTTTTGTGTGTGATTTGACAGTTGTGTGTGATTTGAATTTGCCCTTTGCCTCTAAGGCAGACTTCCCCCTGGCCTACGTAAAGCAGTGCTAAGGGAAAGAGGACAGGAGCCCAGCCTGCTGTTGGCCTACCCTCTAAGTCAACAACAGACTAGGAGCTGCGTCCCTATAATTAAGGGTGATCAAGACAAGAATTACACCATGCCCACAGATATGAATCTCTAGTTCCAGAACTTATATTCTGCTTTGCATCAATGCTGGAGGCCCTGTTGGGCACCAGAGATGATGGGTTTTCTTCCTAGTTTGGCCTGCTCTCCTTAGATCAGGCAGATTACCTTGCTGAGACACTGAAGGTGGAAGAAATGAGAAGCATTGTTAAGCGGATAAAGAAGGGGCAGGTGCCAGGTCCAGATGGTTTCCCAGTCACAAAACCCCAGAATTGTAGAGTTGGAAGGGGTCATCTAGTCCAACTCCCTGCAATTCAGGAATCTCAACTAAAGCATCCATAGCAGATGGCCATCCAACTGTTGGAGAAAGCTCCTGCAGCCAATCAGAAGCCGTGGAAGCCCCATTGGACGTTCGGGTTCCAAAAGAACCAGAACAATCACTTGTGGGTTTGCGGCATTCAGGAGCCAAAACGTATGAGTTCCAGAGCATTCGGAATCCAAGGTAGGACTGTACTGCATTGCAGGAAGTTGCACTAGATCAGGCACAGCCAAACTTGGCCCTCCAGATGTTTTGGGACTACAACTCCCATCATCCCTAGCTAACAGGACCAGCATTCGGGGATGATGGGAATGGTAGTCCTCAAACATCTGGAGGGCCAAGTTTGGCCATGCCTGGGCTAGATGACCCTCAGAGTCCCTTCCAACTCTGCAAATTTATGATTCTGTAATCCCTCTTAACTCTGCAATTCTAAAGCCTTATGGAGAGATGTCACTAAGCAAAGAATGAAAAATGAATCAAACTCTCCAAACCTCCGCAGTGTGTCATTCCATATAATGTGTAGCCTTTATGACACAGGCATTCAAAACTCCCAGGGTAGTTGATACAGGTATGGTCGCAGGTCCTTTCGAAGGAGCATTCATCTATATCTTGATTTGGAACAGAAGGGGGAAATGATGTGAGAAACTGTGCATTTAACATCTAAGTTCAAAATAATCAACGTACCTCAATAACCTATCCATAAGGATCAATACAAGTCGAGGACAAGACATGCAACACAGTTTTTTGCTGCCTACACGGAAAGCTTGCACATGCCTCCCGCAGGCCAACCAATAGTGCATCTTTTGCCTTTGCATTCCCAGGTGTGAAAAAGCTCACATGAAACAGTCCTTGGTTAATTACAAAGCTGAAACAATGTCTTCCTGCTGCAATCCCCATTTTGCCCACAGGGTGTCACCACTGAATTTCAGTGTATCAGGAGTGAAATGTCTTTCAGGCAGCAGTTTGCATTTGTGGGTTTCAGAAGGAGAACTCAATTTCTCGCTCCTTTGCAATAGTCCTCACTAAGGCAATCCCATGGCCCATATGCATTCAGGGCACTGATATTATAAATTGTGCTGTTCAGTGTGTTTCACCCACATTCTGAATTTCTGGTTTACTCAATTTTATATGCTTTTGTGTGCATACGATTTTGTGTATTTTATTGGTTTTAGATTTCGTTTGAATGATATGTGGTTTTTCAAACTGTACAATGCTTAGAGATTTATGCTAATAACTAAATAAATAAGTCCCAAACACTTTTGAGAATTAATATGCCCTTTATAAGCTATGATCTTCTGACAGACATTCCACACCTACAAAAATATCAATAGCATCATTGCTATATTTATTACGTGAGCAAAATAATAACATTAACTGCATGTCACACACTCTAAAATGAAAATTTTAATTAGTGTATATAGCTTTAAAGAAAATTGGTCTTTTCAGGGTTCTAAGCATTATTATTGATTAGTCATTATTATTTATTCCACATATTAGTCACTCTTCTTTTTTTTACAAAAAAGTCTCAATGTGACTTACAAAAAAAGGAGCTGTAAGAATTTACATAAATTACTGTGGACTCATGCTACATAATGATGACTCTGATGCAGAGAAGTCTCAGGAATCTCAAAAATTAGATTTATAGCTTCCATTGATACTGATGTATATAATGTCTGCACAGGAGATTTTAGAGTTGACATTGTGCAAAGTGTCACACAGGCATTGGTGCACAAGGTTTAACCATCACGGAGAACATCTTTTGCAAGCACAAAGCACGTATCTAAAGATCACTGAGTTTTAGAGAATGGAAATCCTTTCTAAAGTAACTGGTCTAGTTAGTAGCTCTGAACTCTTTGGTCCTGGCATATGAGTGTGAAGGAAATGAGAGAGACAAGGAAAAGGATCCATCAAATGTACTTCTGGGCTCCAGCGATGTGTCTCTTCGCAAGCCAGTGCGTTTCTAGTACCTAGATTACATCCATGTATATGTACTTGTCTAATACATTTGTCTAATACTAGTTTACATCCGATGATATGCACTGACAATTATTAAGACAACGAGGGCATTAAAAGAAGCATGAAAACAACAAAGAGGCATTCTATTAGCTTTACACGAAAATGCTTTGGATCATATTATGTCTCCTGGGGCCTCTCCTTTCTATGATGCATTCATACTCACACAGCTGCATTTCCAGTCAGTGAATATCCTGTAATGTCCTGCTAAAATCCCATAATTTTAAATACATAAGAAGTTCTGGGGGTTTTCTGTCCTGCTTTTATTGTGCAATAGCTCCTCCAGGGAGCACAACATGTAGCAGCATGACGGAAGAATCGCAGTGCAACCAATAAAGCTGATGAAATCTACCACTAGTGCACAAATACTGCGTCAAAAGCATCTTGCAGAATACCCTCGCGACAGAACAGCAGCCTGGAGGGCCCCAGGTACGGCTATGCAGAAAATGCAGAACACCAGGTAATCTCCCCTCTACAGAATCACCAGTCCGTTGTGAAATTCAGCACTGGCCGTAGAAAAGAGAAAACTATTTCAGCCACTTGTTCTGCAGAAAAGGAAGCTTCTTGTGTGGGAATGGCAAGACACTGGACTCTCTCTTCCAGCCCTCCTCAGATACACGCTCTCAGTCAAATGCTGATTTCAAGCAGCTCTTTGATTTAGTCGGGAATTCGATTGTCAGTTTATAAGGCTGCTCGGCTCCCCTCTCTCCTCATTTACCCTGCTTAAGTTCTGCAAACAACAGGGCTCAAGTTATCACCCTCCTGGTATGCGAGGACTGCTGCTGTATTTGACTTCACCAAAGTTACTAGAATGGATGTTCGGCAGTTGCTGAACATTTATTTGTGCAATCTGCTAATCCTGGGCAAAAATAATTTGAACAAACATGTTGCATGGCGTAAGAGGTGGACAGTCTATGGTGCTAAATGGCTTTAAGACAACACATGTGGCCTATGTCCAGGATCTTTGACTAAGTGATCCTGTTAGATCTTACTGGAGCCTTTGCCTCCAGTTTGGCAAGCAGCAACCACGCACCACCAGGGGCATGGCTGGAGACCCTAAAGGTAAAGGTACCCCTGACTCTGGGGTTGCGCGCTCATCTCACTCTATAGGCCGAGGGAGCCGGCATTTGTCCACAGACAGCTTCCGGGTCATGTGGCCAGCATGACTAAGCTGCTTCTGAAGAACCAGAGCAGCGCACGGAAACGCCGTTTACCTTCCTGACGGAGCAGTACCTATTTACCGTATTTTTCGCCCTATAAGACGCACTTTCCCCCCTCCAAAAATGGAGGAGAAATGTGTGTGCATCCTATGGGGCGAATGCAGGCTTTTGCTGAAGCTTGGAGAGCGAGAGGGGTCGGTGCACACCGACCCCTCTCTCTTTCCAGGCTTCAGGAAACTATCCATAAGCCTGGGGAGCCCGCGGGAGTTCCCGCAGGGCTCCCCAGGCTGCGGATAGCAGCCTGCTTGCCCGGAGCGCAGGGCGCCCTGTAGCAGAGCGCCCCGCCCTTCGAGAAGCTATCCGCAGCCTGGGGAGCCCTGCGGGAGTTCCCGCAAGGCTCCCTAGGCTGCGGATAGCAGCCTGCTGCACGGAGCGCGGGGCACGCTGAAGCAGAGCGCCCCGCGCTTCGGGCAGATCTCCACAGCCTAGGGAGCCCTGCGGGAGTTCCCGCAGCTGGGGGGGGGATATTTTTTTTTCTTTATTCCCCCCCCCTAAAAACTAGGTGTGTCCTATTATTATTGAACTCAGTCAAACTTTTTTTTTATGCTGTGTTAAATGAAGGAAAGGAGGAGGGATGTGAAAAGATGGCATCAAGTCTGGGAATAAGGAGAAGTTTCCAACTTTTTGTTGTTTTGTGGGTTTAATTAAGGTACAGCGGCAGCTGTAGTTGTCCGGGGCTGTGGGGGGGCATCACAGGCTAAAGAGAGCCCACCTAGTAAGTAGGTAGACCAGCCAAGGACAGAGGGATGTGTTCACCACAAGTAGCCATAGTTGTTTCCATGTTACTGATTTCCAAAGGTGTCTGAGATTAGCAGTTTGCCAAAAAGCAGGGGGTGGAGGGTATAGCACTGGGCACAGAAATGTCTACTTTGGCCCTGCTGGGGACTTATTGATGTATCTGCAGCCACGACAATTTGTGATAACTGATAAGGCAACCCAAAAGTCTAGATTTACATTTGCTCACACTGTGTTTGTCTCAATCCACACAGTGGTATTTGCTTAACAGAGTAAGCTGTGAATCACAAATGTTGTGCAAGGTGCTAAACGGAGAGGCTAACAGCAGGAACAGAGGACCTTTCACTTTTGAGACAGTGGTGGGACTCCAGACAAGTTTTGGGACTGGCCAAAAATCATTACTGTCTCATGGTTGCTTTGTGGCCTGAGCTCTCAGTCCACAAGCAGGAAAGTGTCCACATCACCAAAACCACCAGCATAATTAGTGTTGCTGCAACTGGAAATTTTGAAAGCTTCAGTAAAAGAGGTTCAAGGTCATGTACTTGGATGGGCATGAAAAATGAATTCTACCCTCTAGGTCATGGCTACGGCCCAGCCACATAGAGAAATGTGCAAGAACTGCCTCTGTCCTTGCAATATACTTTCCTTTCTGTTGTGTAGAGAATCTCTGCCAACCACCCATCTGCCATAATATCCTCCTCTTTGACAAAAGGTTCAGAATTGCATCTCAGAATTTGGCATGGTCAAAACCATAACTAGTTTTCAGTAGTCTTAAGTGTAGTAGGAATTGAGAACATGATCCAACCCCATAGGGACAGGCTGGGAGGCTTGTCACCTGTGTCATCACCATTAAAGACTGGAAGAGGGGAGGCATCGCCCAGTCTCAAATCTTCCATTTTTGGGCAAGGTGATTGAGCGTGTGGTTGCTGAACAACTCCAAGCACGCCTGGAAGATGCGGACCATTTGGATCCCTTCCAGGTTCTCAGTTTCACGCAGAAAACATCGAGACGTTTCCTGCCTCTCTTCTCCCTTGGTTGGCACAAGTAGCAGGGCCCAGATTTGGTGGCCCAGAGGTCACGATTGTGGTCTTAGTCTAACACTCTGCCCAGTGTACTATACTGGCTTGTCTATATGGCCAAAACAACAGACTGACAAAACTATCTGAAATTACAAAAACACCTTTTTTTTTTAAAGCAGAGTGTAGGTCCAGCATCAACTAGAATGCTCTTCAATGATGTGACCAGAATTGTTTAATTTTCTGCTTTAGCAAAATAATGATCATGACTGCTATTTATTCTGCTAATTATTCATTTCCTACTGACTGCTAACATCGTTTGGCCAAGGGCTTCATCAAGAATAACTAATGAGAACAATAACAAGGTTCTGGTAAGGATCAGTAATTAAGGATCAGTAAAACCAGCTTGCCATCTGAGTTTATTTAGTCCAGTTATTACTGGGGCTGAAGGAAGCAGACTTATTCACTGGGAAAGAGAGGAAATGAACCCTTGTGCTTTAGAAAGCACAGAGCGAGAAAGCATGAGGAGTCTGCTGACAGAATCCCAGCCCTAGAGCCAGAGTTTGTCTGAGGAATTAAACCCAGAGCGAGTCCACATACTGTGAACCCGAAGCCTACAAGCACATCCAACTGCCTTTGCAGAACAATATTGAGGGGGCGCCAGGCAGAGGATGCTAAGCCCCAGGACAGGCAGACAGGGGAGTACAATCAAGGGGATTAGAGGGGGCCGACAGCGATGGAGAGCCAAAGAGTAGCCTCTAGTCTAAAGATCTGAATCAGAAGTCTCACTGCCAGAGATGCATGGACTTCCAGGCAGCTGGATTCTTCGGGAAGGTTGGCCCTGCAACCTGCAATCAGGCTGTAATCGTTCAAAAGAAAATGAGGTCTTTTTTTGCTTCAAGAATCTTTGGGCATATCTTCCCAGGAATCAGTCGGTGAGGAGAGAGCTGCAACTTCATTTGGAACATGATTTGTGGGGTTTGGGGAGAGAACTTCTGTAGCATCAGGTGTGTTAGGTGGGCACTCTTTTTTTGTCAGTTTGACAGCTTCCCTGCCTCCTAAAGGAAGGACTCTTCTGACCCAGCCAAGCATGAAGACTGGGGTTTGGGTAAGTTGCTCCTTGGAGATCAGCCTGGACTGCTGAGTTAAAGTCCACTTTGGCTTTGCATTGGTTTGGGAAGGGATGGCCACCATCTACAGGCTGGAACTGATGTTAGAGCAACAGGAGTCCTTAAGGAAATAATCAGAGGTGAAGAGCTGGAGAAGACCTAGGTAAAGGTAAAGGGACCCCTGACCATTAGGTCCAGTCGTCATCGACTCTGGGGTTGCGGCGCTCATCTCGCTTTATTGGCCGAGGGAGCCGGTGAACAGCTTCCAGGTCATGTGGCCAGCATGACTAAGCCGCTTCTGGCGAACCAGAGCAGCGCACGGAAACGCCGTTTACCTTCCTGCCAGAGCGGGATTTATCTACTATTTATCTACTTGCACTTTGACATGCTTTCGAACTGCTAGGTGGGCAGGAGCAGGGACCGAGCAATGGGAGCTCACCCCGACGTGGGGATTCGAACCGCCGCCCTTCTGATCAGCAAGTCCTAGGCTCTGTGGTTTAGACCACAGCGCCACCCGCGTCCCTTGGAGAAGACCTAGTTCATTGCAAAAACTGAGGGTGTGGCTGTAGGTAGAGAAGCTGACAGTATACCTCTGAGTGTTTCCTCCTGATTTCCTCACCCCCCCCTGCCACAATTTCCACCTCAGATTCACTAAATATGGCAGACTTCTCTTTGACTGATGCTGTTGAGACATGGTTGAGGCAGAGAAGAGGGCTGACGCTTGTTCCTTGTCTGATTCTCCC